>NC_056751.1:552357709-552608935 GCF_019279795.1 Protopterus annectens | reverse complement strand
GTGGGATATGTATATCCAGGGTGATTAGTTTGTGGTCAGATCTCACTAGTGAAGGGTATACTTCCGGTGTGGAGCACTTTGTCCCCATGTTTGTGATGATCAGGTCTAGTATATTATCTCCCCATTGTGGGAGAGGTGACTAGCTGTTCCATTGCGTTTGAATTTATGAATTCCAGGAACCTTTGGGCTAGGGTGTTTGGGCTAGAATAATGCACCCAGTCTATGTTAGGGTAGTTGAAGTCTCCCAATATGATGGTGTTTGGTGAGACATTCATATCCTCCAATGTCTTCAGGAAGGCTGAGTGGGGTTCCTGAGATTGGGAGAGTGGTCTGTAACATGCTACCAGTTGTATAGCAGTTTTGCCTATGGTTAGTTGCACCTGGATGGTCTCTGATGCTTCATGTGTTGCCACTAACCTGGAGGTGTGGGTGTCCTTGCCTGAGCTTTCCTATTCAGTGTCCAGCCTACCTGCATTTCTACTTGTTTTCACCAGAACCTGACAGGCATACAGAAACACTTATCATAGCCTGAGAGAACATTTCCAACAGATGCTTAAGGACAAGTACTGTTTAACACTAAAAATTAGACTACGGTAGTGGTGCTGCGGTAGCGTTGTCGCCTCACAGTTAGATGTTGTCCGTTAGATTCTCAGTTAGAGTGTCTTCTGTGTGGCGACATGCGTGAACGGGTGTTCCTTCATTGAAGGTTGTGCGTTAGGCCCGGCAAGCTAGCACGTAAAACTCTACTGCCAATCATTAGCAGACCGGAGTTCCTCTGTGGCGACCCCTAACCGGGAAAAGCCGAAAGACACAAACAAAACTTTGTTCTGCTGCTGGTTCTGCAGTAGATCAGTCATTATCTTGCTAGCAATTTCTTAGCAACATTTTCTTTAAAATTCAGGCATGACACATTGGCTTTAGAGTTTAAATTACAGCAACACAAATTAAATTGCTGCAATAGTATTGCTATGAAGAAACATGCTAGTCAGGGACACTTTTTCCATTTTTCCAGAAATATCCTGTACATTTCTAGATTTTGGACTATTCAGGTATTGGTAAAGTATGAAATTTGGTATGCAAGACAAGTACACTCATTCAGCACAACTTGTGTTTCTTTTCGTGTGTTGAACTATATACTTGTACTGTTGCCATTTTGCTGTGATCAGTGTTTTTTATATTTAGAATTCATTCTCTTGTTGGTTTTTAACTTAATATGCTTTGTTGAATTTTCACAGACACAGTAAAAGAAAATAAAAAAATGACTTAAACTGCTGTCAGAGTATGACAAAAGTGACAGAAACTGTAGATAGTGCCAAGATGTAGGGGATTCGACCATGGTTCTGGTGAGAGTAGGGACTTGTACAGTAACAGAGTATTATTAAGTTCAATTCTTTGTGACATTCATCACCGCAGAAACTGGAAATTGATTCCACTACTTGTAAAAGGCTCAAGTATTAAACCGAAACTTTCATCTCCCCTGAATCAGAAATATGCTTTTGTTACCACTCCCGCTGTGCAATAAGGTACATCTGTAGAGCAGCAGGGGCACCCATTTTTTCTAAAGCAGTGCAAGCAATAACTGACAGCAGAGATGGGAAGGACTGGTACTCAATCTAGTAAAGTAATGAGTATGGCTTCCTTTCAGTCTTTTAGGTCAGCCATTTTCCTTTGATGCAATATATTTCAGTCTGACAGCTAAAAAATTCCCATGAGAGTGATGAATTTAGTACTTGTGAAGGGTGTTTGACTTGATACCCTTTATACTGAAGCTCTCTGTTCATTACCAGGTAAAGCACCATCATTCTCACTGTATCATGCTGATAGCACACCTCAGCACTGACTGACAGCAAGGGAATGCCTTCTTAATAACGGAACAGAATTCTACCATCTCCATCCCTTTCATCCTAAGCATTGTCAGGCAATGTGTGACGGTCATGCAGAACTATTCTGTGAGGCAAATTGCTGTCTAAGAGAGAGAGCGCACAATATTTATACATCTCAAGTGGTATTTGTGCAAAAAAAATGAATGGCTGTGGAAATGCTTCACAGAGTAAAGAATAATGTTAAATTCAGCTATTTTGTATTGCATAGTCAATGTAGACGAGGCAATATGTCACAGAAAACTTTTTGTTTGTATCCCATTTGCCTAGACAGCAGGGAATTTTGTCTGTATCATTCTATCCCTCTGTTGATGTAGCATAAAAAATGTGTATGCAAACACACACACACGTGTGTGTATGTGTGTGTGTGTGTGTGTGTGTATGTATGTGTGTATATATATATATATATATATATATATATATATATGTATATGTGTGTATACACACACACGCACACACTATATATTTATACACATACATACAGTACTAGCTTTCCAAAGTGAATCTTTTTCTGTGATTGAAGAGTTTTCTTTAGTGGCATCACACTTTCTTCATATTTGACTACACAGTACCTGTTATGTATATAAGTACATATAAAACAGATAGTGCTGAGGAGGAAGTATGGGAACTGCATGTTTAACAGAAATCAAATTGTCTCCAGAATGTCTTGCAAATGAACAACTTAAAGCATCCATTCCCTAAATGCAGTCAGCAAGTTCTCTAATAGTTGCTATATTCGGCTGTATTCTGCTTGGGTGAAGTCTTCACCGTAAGCTGTTATATACCACTTGTCACTTTGGTAGATGTGCTTATAAAAGGACTGATGTAACTTACCAGAATGCTCTACTTTTTCTTTGTGTTCCATACACTTGTTGTGTCTTTCTTCTTTTCCCGGTTAGGGGTTGCCACAGCGGAGATCCGGTCCGCTAATGATTGGCAGTAGATTTTTACGTGCCGAGTTGCCAGCTCTGACGCACAACCTTCAACGAAGGTATGCCCATTCACGCATGTCTCCACACAGAAGACGCTTTAGCTGAGAATCGAACAGAACAACTCTTAAAAGCTGCTGTCTTAGTCTGCCAGCTACCCACTCTGTACGTGTGTCTTCCTTTCCTCCTAAAGGACTGCTTGCCGTTCTAGGCCTAGTTCTGTCTCCTGCTCGATTAATTCTGTTAATACATTTATTTCAAGCATTGTGCTTTGTGTCATATTTGTGGTGTGAATATAGATTAGTGTCCTGGCACTTAGTCTGAATTGATATTTGAACTAAAGGCCCTAGTTGTATACCACTATTTTTTTTGGTCGACATGACATTTTCCAAACCACATTTAAAAGGATACCCTGCACATGAAAGCAGATGCATATTTTTCATTAAAAAAAGCTTACAGTAGAAGGCAAGTTTCCAGGCATTCAGTCCAGTGGCACTGTTTCTTTTAGCAGTGCATGTTTTTAACAGTCCACTAGTAGTCGCTGAGCTCAGAAAATCCATGGGATGGCACATTTTAATAACGGATATCCTATATTTGCTGTTTTTTATTATACTGTCCAATATATACATGTAGGCATAATACAGACACAGCATATGGAAAATGTTCTCAAAAAATGCTTGCTTAGCATAAATTTATTATATACATACACAAATAGTTGCAATTTTTGTAGTATGGGCATTCAATCAAATTTACAAATGTTTTCACACAGGAGTGAAACACTGGCACAGGGGTTAACATTTACTGTTTTACAGTGCTTGGTCTCCATTTCACTTTTTGAATAAGGACCCTTTTCTCTGGAGCCTGCATGTCCCCCCCCCCCCCCCCCGTGTCTTGCTGGTACTCTGATTTCCTTTGACATCCATCACAAATGCACACTAAAGCCAAATTGTTGACCCTTCAAATTGCCTTTGCATGCTAGTGTGTGTATATTTGTGTGTATGTGGTGATCCTCCAAATTTACATTTAGGTGTCTGTGTGCATATGTGAGTATGTTTTCTGTAGTGGCTCAGTGCCTTGTTCAGGATTAATTTCTCTGCATGCACTCACATAGTGCTGGATTAGACTATATTCTTTGCAACCATGAATTGGATTAAATAGATAGTTTGAAAGAATGAATGTATATATATATATATATATATATATACACACACACACACACACACACACACACACATACACACATACACTATAGATGGATACTGGTGTCCATCATTCTGTCAAGTGGAATGTATGTGACAACGTGCTGCGGAAGTGAAGGAAAAGCATTCTTCTTCTAATTCTTCATATTTCAAAAGGAGGACGATCTAATGCTGGCAGTTATGGTAAGTGGGATTTTTGTGTTAATGCCAAAATGTGTGGATAAAATGAGAGTATCACCATTAGGGATGTGTGTGTATATGAGAGAGAAAGAGACTGTTTGTAGGTTAAGAGAAGGGGATAGATTTAGTGCTTTGCATGCCTACTGTCGTGTGTGAATTTAGTATTAGTTAGAGTTTTTTTGTGCGGTTAGGAGCAGGGCTTGGGTTAGCATAATTCCTCAGCCTCCGCTAGCCCCTTCCCGATTTACTTTCTCCCACTAACACTGCACTGTCTTATGCTTTCCCAATATTGATCTTGTTTTCTTTCAACTGGTGATCTGTCCAACTTGCTTTTCTTGTGATTGTACCACCGATTTTACATAAGTTTATAATGCACTATAAATCATTGATGTACTACTGGTTTTCTTGCATTTGCATTGTATTTTCTGTTGTGTTGTAACAATTGTACTTTTTTATAATGTTAATTCCAACCTGGGCCTCCAATTGGTCTTGCTTGATCAATGCTGTACCCTGGTAAATAAATGTAAATAAAATAACTACATTGTAAATGCCAGGTATCACATAGCAAATCAGGAGTTTTGGCAAAATGCTTTCCTGATTGCCTCAGTTTTCAATATAAAAAAATGAAAGTGGAGAGTGTCTTAGATTTTTTGTCAGAATGAGGTAGGCTTTCTACTGGGTGTGAGCAACATGGCTAACATCAGTGCATTATGTAGTCTCCAGTTGCATCTAGGGAGTCCTCAGCAGCCGTGGGTCAGTGTAATTCAGTGGTCTAGTCAGAAGAAAGGGGGGGGGGGTCAAAACTCATTTGTGTGCTTTGGGTCTAAACAGCTAACAAAAACTTTTAGAATGTGTTCTACGTTCTACACTATGTAAGGAAAGGCTGTGACAATTGTACCCTGATTAAGATGCTGCTCATGGCATCTTACTGTGTTAGGTGCCCTGTGACATTAAGTATTAGACTGAGATATGCTGAGGTCGCTATTGGAGTTAATGTGGCTCTGTGACTGGTGTATTTTTATGTACTAATTTATTTATCTATTTCATAATAGGGTAGGTGACCTAGCCCAGGTATACATTTCAGCTAAATAGTTGTCCGAATGTGTTTTTCTACTTTCTGATAAATTAGGGCATATTTGGACTGAGGGAATGAATACGTTTATGGCCAGACCCTACAACATTTTGCTTTAAGGTGGCTGGCTTTAGAGAAGCATGTCTTGAGTGGTATGCTTATGTTTTATCTGTGAATAGGTAACTATGTATTTTAAGTGAGAGACTGAGTCATATTTGGGTTCCTAATGACAATTTGCTGTATTCCAAATCGCATGGCAGCTGTCTTTTTCATATTTTCTGACAGACGATTGACAGTAAACCATTTATATATATTACTGAAGTGTTTTAAAACGTGGTTTGCATTCATTCCAGACCAGTGGAAAATGTCATCTGCATATAGTGCGATTGTGAAGGACATTTTGGATGTAATGTCTTTAATGTAAGTGGCAAATAATAAGATTCAGTCCTTGCAGTCCTTCTTCTTTCAGCTTTTCCCAGTTAGGGGTTGCCACAGCGGATCACCTGTCCACTCATGATTGGCAGTGGAGTTTTAAGGTGTCGAGTTGCCAGCCCAGCACCCAACCTTCCACAGAAGGCACACACACGCACTCACACCTAGTGCCAATTTAGAGTGTCCAGTCCACCTACAGCATATCTTGGGATGTAGGAGGAAACCCACATGACCACAGGGAGGACATGCAGACTCTGCACAGAAGGCTCCCTAGCCGAGGATCGAACCGAAGAATCTCTTGCTGTGAGGCGGCAACACTAACCGCTGCACCACCGTGACCGCCCCCAATCCTTGCAGACCTCATGATGTGAATTTACCTATAATAAGTTCATAGATAAAAACTAGGCTGTCAGTCTGCAGACTGTTACTAGCCAATAACCAGTGGTTAGAATCAAACCCTGTAGCTTGTACTTGTGAGGTAACTATCTTAACCACGTGTGTGTGTGTTTAAAAATATCTTGTTTTAAAGGCAGTTACCATGGTTAATGGGTACTGGAAGTTACTGTGGTTCACTGAGATAGTGGTGAGAACGTGACCAAGGAAACTGCACCAAATAGCTCTCTAAGCTGTGTTGGTATATGTAAGTTGGGAGAGGGTGAGGTATTTGCACCCCCCCCCCGCAAAAAGAAGCTTTAAGGAGAAGAGCAAACTTTGAGATTCACTCATCTCCTGTGTTTTTGGGTTTTTTTCCAGCATGTTGGCACTTGGCATTTTGAGTGCCAATAATTCAGTAGGAAGCCATTGTGGAAGTGCTTTAAAAGTGTTGTAAGATGTGTAGAGCTGTAGTTGTGGAGTTATTGGTACTGAAGCATTGACAGATTTCAATATCTCCAACAAATGAACAGATAAGGGCTTTGAAAGTACTGAGAGAGGTACTATCCATTAGTGCTAATGTTTTACTAGGCTGGGTTTGTCCATTTAGGCATTTCCTATACATTGTGTTTTTCTGAGGTATGGCATTTTTGTCTCCTTTATCCCCAGTTGTTATTATTGTTAGAAGAAGAGAAAAGGATTATGAAATGTAGGGTTATGGCTTTTTTCTCATATTTTTCAAACCTTATTTTGTTGTTTTAATATGTATTTTATGTCAGAGTTGATAGAGATAATATTGACCCCTCACATATTTTTGCTGTAGGGTATGCATCATGTGCAATACTGTCTGTATAAGAGATGTAGATATGCAGAGAGCATGGTTAGGGTTTCCTGGTGAATCACCAAAACGGACAGACCCCTTCACAAACCAGGCACAGTCCAGAAGTAATTACCAATTACTAATCAAGCAGCATAGTTTACTTGTGTAATTAATTGAAGGGAAGTTGAGAGTGGAACAGGTTTTATACCACAGTGTGAAGTAACTGTATGTGGTCTGAAGAAGTCTCGCTGTAAGTGAGATGAAAAACGCTTAACAGAAATAAAGTGTAGTAGGTTTTTACAACTGGATTGTGCTTTTTATTTTACAATGGTGGAACATTTTATAGCTGGAATTCTTGGTTTTCCTTTGGATTCTGGACTGTGCCTGGTTTGTGAAGGGGTCTGTCCGTTTTGTATTTACTTGTTGCCGTTTTTACTAAGTAGGGTTTCCTTGTGCATTAAGGCTAGATTATTGTTGTTTATTTACTTATCTTTTATTTTATTTGCACTTTGTTGATTAGATTAGTCTTGCTAGGACAACTAAGATAAAGATATTGGACGTTTTTCAAGGGAGTAAGGGAAATTTGGCCAGGACACTGGGAAAACTTTGCTACTCTTTTCAGTAAGTATTATGGGATCTTCCAGATGAGATGATCCCACCCAAGAAAGATGGGACAGTGGTCAAGTCCCTTTTTTTTTTTTTTTTTTTTTTTTTTTAATTCTGCATTACTTCCAAAATACCTTTAGATATGAGATAACTTAGCCAGCTTATAGTAGAGAGTAGCTAGTGCAATGGGTAATATCTTAATGTATTTATAGTTGTGAATCTCTGGAGGAAATTAGTTATAATTGCAATAAGTACAGAATATTTGCTTTTGTTTTTGTTTTTTTTTCTGTGTTACCCAGTGTGTAGGGTGTGTAGGGTGTACAGGGTGCAGTTCTGTTTTAGAGTTCTCTTTTTGGGATGTTCAGTTCATGTGTTATGAGTTTGTGGTACAAGTTGGTAACAGTAGAAATACAACACTGAATTCATTTTGCACAGCCTTAGTTCTGAGGTCCATGGCCATCTTTATTTTTTTGTTTCCCACAGATCTCATCATTTCTGGCCTGGCCCCCAGTGCCCCACATCAAAGTTGAGTCTACCAGCTATTCTGTAACCCTCCTGGGCTTACTTCGGTTTGCTGGGGCAAGTTCTAGATTCTAAAGGTGTCATGGCAGCTTGGTTCATCTGTGCTTCCATCTGGGGGTGGGGTTATTTATGCCCTATCCATTTCCTTTCTCTGCCTCCCCCTCTCATTGATTGTATCCAAGGGCAACTCCTTTCTTTGAACTAAGCCTTCCCTTATTGAGTATATCAGCAAGTGCACTTCTGCCTAGGACAGAGACAGGCATGATCATCCTCCCCGCACCACTACATCAGTCGTCTGGCCCACTAATTGAACCTGGGTTGGCTGAGCCATAGTCAGACATTTATCTCTCTATCCCAACAAAGCAGCTGGTCCATGGCCATCATCAGCTGGAACACACAGTATTTGAATGTGACAATAACTATTAGTTGTCCTGAGGAAATCTGTAAGGATAGGAAATCACCTTTCCATGTGAAGAAGTTTTTATGTGGATAGTACAGTTTAAAATTTTTTAATCATTAAGTATTTCATCATGGGGTATAGCACAAAACCTCCTTTGCATTCTACCCGATATGCCATTACTTCCTGTCCCAAAAAACCCTAGTGATTTTTTTTTTTTTTTTACTGGAGTCTGAGCTTTCATAAGATGTAGTAGATGATTTCTGTTCAGCGATGCGCCTTCATAAGATTTAGTAGTAGATTATTTCTGTTCTGCCACCAATGCAAAGAAGAAAAGTCAGTGACTGAGTATTGCCATGCTCTGCTGGTTCATTTACTGGGTTTTATACTTCTCTAACTTCGATACTAGCCTACCTTTAAATCACCATCATGGTGACTCCTAAGGCAGTCAGGATATTTGGAGAAGAGGGCAGGATAAACTCCAGGGAAACTCCCTGTATGAGTTCTACTAGGGATATTCATCATTTCCTGCAGTCTTGGCTTTGTTTACTACCCAAGTAATCCTGGGGTTGGCAATGACAGTCTCTGCATAAGTCAGCATAGTCTACATAGGCCTAACATTAGTACAGACAGTTTCTGTGCATAATGAATGAATCTACATCGGACAAAAAATCTACATAATCCTAATGTCAGCAATGACCATATCTGTTCAGGTCAGCTGAACTCATTTTATGAAGAAGTGTGTAGTGCCTTATGAGGATTCGACATTAATCTGTAACAAACTGATGTTGATTCCTTGATTTTTTTTTTTTTTTTTTTTTGTGGAAGACATAATGATTGTATGCCAAGCAAGTAAAATAAACACACACACACACACACACACACACACACACACACACACACACACACACACAATGAAATACATTACAGCATACCTGTTATAGGGTCTATATTATAATCTTGGAGTCTGACAATATCGAATACGATATTGTCGACACAAGAATAGCGAAAATGCACTACATCAAACGTTTAAACGGAAAAATCTCTGTAGGGGGAGATTTCCATTTACTTCAATGTAGTGCATTCTCAGAGTTGGTATATTTAAGTAGAGGGGGTGTGGGGGCGCACACCACCATGTGGGGGATGCAGGAGGGCTTGCACCCCTGCCTACACACTATTTAGTTTTTTTTTTTTTTTTTTTTTGTTTCGATGGTTTAATACTTCGATCTTTTAGTGGTATGAAGTTTTAAACCTTCGAGATTGTAATATAGACCCCCTGTTGTATACCTGTTTCACAATGCAATGGCTGCAAATTTTGGTGAATTAACAAGTGGGTGTCCAGTTGTCTTATTATATTAATGTTTACTTTCAGGAGGGGTAACTTGGCTAGGCATCCTATGCCATTCTTTCTACAATTGCAGACTTTGCCTCTATAGTAAAAACTGTGACTTGCACCACATGGAAACCAATTTGCCTCTCTTTAGGGTACATTGTAGACGTATAACATGTATATTCATCATAATCTTGTGTTTCTCCTATGCTCCATCTTAAAAAGTTATTATACTTGCATTAATCTGATGAATGGTTTGTACCCGAAAGCACTTATTCTATTGGAATCTTTTGTATTTTAAGGTGTTTTTATTTGTTTTTATTAAATTTGAATTTGAAGTTCCAGCAGTGTTCTGCCACGATTCTTTATCTAAAAAGTTATTATACTTGCTTGCCCACCATGGCTGTATTAATTATGTAAAATTTTTATGCAATTCATATTCATTCTTATGTAATGTCTGTTGTTGCTGTTATATAAATTTCTTTGTGGCATTCATATTTTACTTGTAATATTTATTAATTTGTTATCCTGCCCATGTGGCCTGTTCTGTGGCTAAAAGGAGTACTTAGACCAATCTACCTATCTAGTTATCAGATCATAAATAAATATACATACATGAATACACACACACACACACACACACACACACACACACACACACACACACACACAAGTACATTTAAATGTAGGATAAAGACCATATTTTAACAGGACAGCCAGTAACAAAACAGGAAACAGACATCCAGAATTTAGGAAAAGGGAAGTGTTTGCTTTATACAGAGATTTTCTCTTTCTCCCTGTTTTGATGATTCATTTATATCAATATTTGTGCTTGTTGTGCTGAAAGTTTTCTTGTATAAGGCATTAACTATAATTAGTTGTCATGTCTATTTTGTTTGATATAAACACATCTGCATGGAATTATGTGCATTTTGTCAAACACGGTTTGTTTGTTTTTTGGTACAGTGAGTCTTACAATAGTCAGCTCCAGCTGTCCTGTAAATTATTTAAAGCTTTGCTACTCTACAAACTGGTAATGAAAAAGGATGACTGTTCTCCCCTCCAGTGTCCAAGTGACTTGCGATTCCACTTGAAATATCTAGTAGAATGTTTGGAAATTATTCTGGTAGAAGTTCAGAAGGAGAAATAGCTTGATTCCCGTAAGCAACATTTATTATCAATCTTGCAAATGCTTATCAACAAGTTGCATCTCCTGATGACATCAGGGACAGAGCACTCATACAAGATGTAGTTTCCCTTTGAATCAAGCAAAATGTGCATTTTGGTATTTCAGCTTGAACATAATTTATATTTAAACTGACGTCATGCTCCTGTGGTTCTGAGGTCATTGTTGGGCTTGGTCACATGGTATGCGCAATTCATATGGAATTATGCTCCCGCTGTTGAGCCCTTGAAAATCATACTGAGAGAGTTAACCTCTTCATGTGGACTGAGGAGATACAGTGTAGTTTTCAGGCAGTCAAGGCACGTCTTACAGAGGACTCAAATCTAACTCAACTTGACTCTTCATTGGCTACTACTGCGTCAGCAGATGCATCAGAATAAGACATTGGGCTGCTCATATTTATCTTCGTCCAGATGACACTTAGTAGACAGTAGCTTTTTGCTTCACTTATATTCTCAGGTGCATAACAGAAGTAGTCAGTTGTTTAGAAATAGGCCATTACACACATATGGGCCATTGAGAGATAGGGGACAGACTTGTGGGGTACGCTGTTTGCACAATTAACTGCACACTAAATTTTAACTACAGTCTCAGGAACTAAATGTAGATCATGCCGATTTTAGGATAGTAGACTTATCCTGCCAGGCATGTGTTTCAATTATGGGATAGGGTGGTGTGGAGAGCAATGTTGACAGATTGTTCACGGTTGCTGAAGCTTGCTCAGGACACCAATAATACAGTTATATCTCCACAGGCTTGCCTCTGGCTTGTGTCTGACTTTGCAGCTGCTTGTTCTTATTCGGGTTTTATGTAACCTGCACATCTGTCCTATGAATGATTGGGCCTGTCACTCCAAAAGAGTTACTGTTAATATGGTCCCAAATTTTCATGTAGGAAATTAAATTTACTGTTCATAAATTACTGCTGCAAATGGCCCAAAGTAGATTTTGCACAATGAATGATATCAGGTACCATCATCAATTTTCTGAAAGCACATAATCAACCAAAAAGGGAATTCATAGGAGAGTGTAGCTATCCATAGACTCCATTTTTTCTCCTTTATTCATCCAGTTTCTAAAGGAAGGAGATGTCAGATGTATTCACACTTCTGTATCTATCTCAATGCAAATTATATGAAAAGATGGAATAAACTGGTGCTCCCTATCCAAACAGCTTCACTCACGTAAAATGGTTTGGTTACACTATTACTGTTATCCATGACTGGTATAATGGTTAAGGTGTTTAAACCTCAATCACAAGGTACAGGATTTGATTCACACCTTTGAAAGGGAAAGTGGCTGGAGGCAGGAAGAGGGGTTACAAAATCATAACTCAATGAGACAGTTACAGAATTTGATTTGGATAGGTGAATCAACTTCCAAGAAGAAACCTGATACTAGTGGTGTCCCACAGGGCTCAGTGTTGGGACCCCTCCTGTTAGATATATACTTCTCTGAAGTGAAAGCAATGTTGGGGAACTCTGACTCAATTTCATTGATGACTGTAAGCTGAGAGCAATCACTGAATCCCCAAACAGTGTTGACATCCTACAAACAGGCCTAAAAATGACAAATGACTGGTGCCAAAACCATGGTCTGCGACTAAATGGTGAAACATGCATAATAATATGCTTCAGTAAATTTAGATATCCTTGCAAATTATAATATTGATAGCATACACCTAAAAGTAGACCATTTGGTTAGGGCCCTAGGAACACAGATAGATGGTAAACTAAACTTTGGCGACCAGGTAGCTACAATAGTGAGGAAGTCCTTCTGTGTGGCTCAACTTATGAGTAAAGGCATGGCATCAAGGTCAAAGGAAGTCATAGTGCCATTGTAATCAGCTCTCATCAGGCTGATAATAGAGTACAGTGCTCCCTTCTGCATGTATCTAACCAGGCACTTACACCAGATGGCGCAGCCCCAGAGGTCTCTCACAGATAAAATACAAAGCATAATTCACATGTCTTATGCAAACCAGCTAAATAAAGTTCCTATCCCTTTACTCTGTCTAATATCATTTATTGAGAGGGGACTTATGCTTGACTTACAAGGCATTCTCTTATCCAGCCCTGATGAAAATGTTACGTATTCACAAGAAAAATATATGAGGGTTACATGTTCCATTGACCTGGACCTTATTTTTTTTACTCTAACAGAACTTGCTGGAGACAGATTCATATCCCAAAGGCTACCGCAACTATGGAATAAACGTCCCATCTTTGTAAAGGCTCTTGTGCCATTAGCTTAGTAGTCACCTATGAACCTATAAGATCACTTGTAATTAGAACTGTTCCCACAACAACAATACTGGTTATAAATCAGAATTGGAGCTACCCCTGTCCATAAGGCAAGTAGCAATTTTCTCTAATTTGTTTATTTGTTTCATTTTGATAACTGGATAGGTAGTCTGGTGCAAAGATCCTTTTCAGCCATGATTCAGGCAACAAGGCAGAAAAAGTGATGTTACAATACAATTGAGGGAGTATACATAAAATTATGAACTTTGAAGACAAAACAGTAATAATGTACACTGCATTACAGTTGAAAGGATGTATACAAAGAGGGAATGTACAATTTCAGCTTCATGGTATGTGAAAACCCTATATAGAAACAAGGGAAAACTAACAGAAAATTGCAAAACACATAAAAGTATGGGCATTAGCATATCAAATAATGGCTCACATGACCACGGTTAGCAGGGAAAAAGTATACCTGTTGTCATGGAAGCAGTTTCAAGGTGCTTCATTTGGATGGTGTCCTTTGGGTTAAGCCTTGAATTCCTGAAGTATAGTTTGCTTGACATCAGGTGGATCCAGACTGCTGGGCTAAGTTTAGAAAAGGCTCTTTTCTCCTACTGATAACTTTCAAGCAAGTTCAGCCTAGTTATAGGGTGCCATCCTGGCTTGTCAGTGGGTTCTTTTGTTCCTGGAATTGTAATCTTGACTTTAAAACTGGACAATCGTAAAGAGTAATAATTTTAAATTGAAGACTGTTAAATAGTAAACTGGCTTTGCAGCTTGCGGGCAGTCCGTTTAAGTCTGTGAGTAAGTTGCAGTGATGCGATCTGTTATAGTTTCATAGTTTCATAGTTTAGTACTAGGCTATCTGCCCTAGGGTATTTATAAGCCTAGCCATAGTGTATGTGGCTTTCGCCACCCCATGTAATGGTACAAAAGTATAGATTTAGTTTACTGTGCCTCTGTCTAGTAGTGACACAGAGATGACCCCCGGGGTAAACCTATGATCTCCCATCCACTCGTCAAGATTTCTCTTGAAGAGAGTCAGTGAGGGGCTCTGCCTAACATGAACTGGGATCCTGTTCCAGAGTGTGGGAAGCCTCTGAGTTATGAATCTGTCCCTCCAGCATGTCCTATTCATATTTGTGCTGAGGTTTAGATCTTTAGCTCTCGTGGTTCTGATGGATTTGGATTTTTTGAGATGGAGCATGTCCATCAATTCCTGATTGGACATAGCCTTGTACGTCAGGCATAGATCACCTCTGAGTAGGCGGTATGCTACTGAATAGAGCTGGAGTTTCTTTAGTCTGGTAGCATATGACATATGTTGGAGAACCTTGATCCTCTTGGTGAGGTACTTTTGGGGTCTCCCAGCTGCTGCAGGTGCCGGGTGAGGTACAAACCAAATGGGGCATTGTACTCAAACATGGGCCTGATAAGGGAGGAGTATAGGGGTACAGTGACCTCCTTTGATCTGGATGTGAATCCCTTCATGATAAGGTGGGCAAGGTAGAAGGTCTTTCTAACCACTTTGGCAACGTGGGTGTCGAATGCGAGGTCACTGTCAACTTGGGTCCCCAGGTCTCTGATTACTTTTTCCATACTCAATGGGTTACTGCCTATGTGATAATTTGTGGGTACTTTGTTTTTCCCAAAGGGGATGACTATACATTTTTTGGCATTTAGTTTAAGGCCATGACTTCGGCACCAGTTGTCCGTCTCAGTAAGGCCTTTTTGTAGGATGCATGTGTCAGCTGGTGTATCGACTATGGCGCCTAGTTTGCAGTCATCTGCGAACTTTGTCAGCCACAACCCTCCCATGTTTGCTTTCACATCTGAGAAATAAATGCCGAACAATAGGGGTCCCAGGACAGAGCCCTGTGGGACACCACTTGTGACTGGCTTTGAGTCTGACATAGCTCCAGCGATTTTGACTTTATGGGTTCTGTCCTTTAGCCAGTTTGCAACCCATCTTGTGACATATGGGTTTACATTTAAGCTGTTGAGCTTGTCTATGATGCCTAAGTGGGGTATTGTGTCGAAGGCTTTAGCCAAGTCCAGGTAGGCTGTATGGACTGCTTTGCCCTCACCAATGGCTCTAGTGACTGTTTCAAAAAAGTCAACCAGGTTCAAAAGGCAGGATCTGCCCTTTACAAAGCTGAACTGGGTAGGATCAAGTGTCTGTAGGTCCCCGATGTCTCTGTTTATGAGTTCCATAATGATTCTTTCCATAGCTTTGCAGACCAGGCTGGTTAAGCTTATGGGGCGGTAGTTTCCAGGGTCTGTAGAGGAGCCTCCTTTGTGGAGTGGGACCACTGTTGCTCTACGCCAGTGTTCAGGTACATATCCTGTAGTAAGGCTAAGGTTAAACAGCATTTTTATGTGCAGGTTTAGCTCCTCTTAGAGATTACGTAGCACGCAACCCGGGATACCGTTAGGTCCCATAGATGCTGTGTTTTTAGCTTTGCTGAGAGCGGCTCTCACCTGGACATCTGAGATGACAGGGAGGTTACATTCAGCTGGGATAACTATTTCTTCTTTTGGGGGTGAGGGAGGGGAGAAGTTTGCACTGAACCTGTCTGCCAGTATGTTGGCAATATCTGTGGGTTCAGTGTATTTTTTTGTCATTATGAACTAACTCTGAGCATATCTGAGGGTTTCCGCCCAGGTTTCTAACATAGCTGAAGAAGGCCTTATGGTTATCTTTAGTGTTCTTAGCGATTTTTCTCTCAAAGTTGGCCTTGGATGTTTTTATGAGTGAACATAGTTTTTTGCTAGTGCTGGTCAGAGATGCCTTCCCTTTATGGGATTTTGCTCTGTCTTGCAGTAGCTTCCTTTCTTTTGTTATACAGTTTGTTTATGGCTGGGGTCCACCAGACAGGACGCCTGCCCTTGGTGGAGAGGGTCTTGGTTTTATTTGGGATTGCATGATCCATGCATTCTTGGAGATGTCCGTAGAAAGCATTTGTGAAGGATTCAGCATTGTGGGATGTGGTTTCCTCTGGCCCAGGGGGCTTAAAGGATACCATCTCAGTCTTGAGAAGTGTAAAGTCGGCCTTTGAGAAGTTTCTCACTGTAGTCTTTTGTGCTGGGGGTGGAGGTGGGATATGTATATCCAGGGTGATTAGTTTGTGGTCAGATCTCACTAGTGAGGGGTATACTTCCGATGTGGAGCATTTTGTCCCCATGTTTGTGGTGATCAGGTCTAGTATATTTTCTCCCCTTGTGGGAGAGGTGACTAGCTGTTCCATTGCATTCGAGGTAATGAATTCCAGGAACCCTTGGGCTAGGGTGTTAAGGCTAGAATAAGGCACCCAGTCTATGTTAGGGTAGTTGAAGTCTCCCAATATGATGGTATTAGGTGAGACATTCATATCCTCCAATGTCTTCAGGAAGGCTGAATGGGGTTCCTGAGATTGGGAGGGTGGTCTGTAACATGCTACCAGTTGTATAGCAGTTTTGCCTACGGTTAGTTGCACCTGGATGGTCTCCGATGCTTCATGTGTTGCCACTAACCTGGAGGTGTGGGTGTCCTTGATGAATATGGACACTCCCCCTCCCTTTGTGGTTCGGCCCGAGTTCTTGGGCCGAAATGCATGATACGAGGTATAGCCTGGTAGAGCTGGGGTGCTCTCAGGAGCCTTGAACCAGGTTTCAGTTACTGCACAGACATCGATGCTCTCCATACTGAGGAGTGCTTTGAGAGCCTGCATCTTGAGATTTAGACTTCTGGCGTTGAGCAGCATTACCCTTAATTTTTTTCCATTTTTGTTTTCTAAGGAGGTGGGTTTGTCTTTTGAGCCTTGCCTAAAAAAGGCACTATGGGGGTGGCAAGAGCCTTAGCCAATATCCGGAAGCCCAGTGGTGACAGGTGCAAGCCGTCCCTTGCGAAGCAGCGTGGCTTGTCCAGCATGTCTAATATTTAATATCATCCACCCCATCCAACTACGACCTTTTTTTCACCTCCACTAACTACCTTGATGATAGCAAGCTCAGATGCTCATAAGCCTAGTACTTATTATACAGCAGGAACTTCTCATTGTTACATTTGTTTTAATGCCTGTTATGTACTTCACTGATAAAGATTCTAGTTGTCTACTGATGTACTATGTTCTTCATCTGTAAATATGTTGTAAGTAATTTCTATGTTAAATTGTTAATCGCTATGTAATCCAATGTAACTACTGTCTGTTTATTTTACTGTGGAGCTTTTCTCCCCGGGCCTCCGCTGAAAATGGACCCACGTCCAGTCGGACACTCCCTGTCAACAAATTTAAATAAATAAATAAAATAAATAAATAAATGTCATCTCAAGCAGACAGACATTGGATCCCCCTAGAATGACACCAGTAATTGAGCCAATTATTAAAGCTGATCATCTTGTCCTTGTATTGTGGCATCATTCTTGGTGAGGACAAGATGCTGCTCAGGGTCAGGGTCATACCAGCCTGGGCTACATAATCAGAGAGCTTCTCTATGTCTCTTTTTATGTAGTCCAGGGAGGTACGTCTCAGGTCATTAATGCCGGCATGGACAATGATGGAGTCATATTTGTACTTGCTTTGGAGTGACCTGAGTGCATGTGTTATGTGGCGGATCCTAGCTCCCGACAGGCAGCTCACCGTTACCCTCTCCTTGTTCAGCCTGGTAAGCAGAACGTCAGTGTGTCTGACTATAGAGTCACCAATTACTAGTGTATCAGGCATGGTGTTTGGCCTTAAGGGCTGTGATTGTTTGACACACTGCTTTATTGAAGTATGTGTTTCATGTGTTATGTTTTGAGGTGGTGGATTTTTGGGTGTCTGCTTTGGGAGCCTCTGTTGTTTTGGTAAGTTTTTTATTAGAGCCTCCGAGTATGTTTTTGTGTTATGTGTTTGGATTGCAATTGTGGTAGGTCTATGTGGGACTGGGTTTGCTGTGTGTGTGGTTTCCTTCTCCTCCTGTCTGGTCTTGCCAGTCCTGAGTTGAGAGAGTTCAGCCTCCAGTTTGGCTATATAGTTGCATCTCTCTATAATTGAGAATGACAAATCTACATATTTTAACTGCAGCCGGAATAGCTTTCTTATTCACACTTGAGTGAACGTGAGCAGTGCAAAACTGTACTCTAGTCTGGAGAACAGGACATTTCATGCAAGCACTTGCCTTGATGTTGGGTTGAGGAGGTATGATAACTTGTTGCATAGTTTTATCTGGGTTAGAGTTTTGCTCATAATTCTGTTTTTGTGCTGGGTGAAGATTAGTGAGTGGTCCAATATTAGTCCTTGGTAACTCAAGAATTCACCAAGGTGATAGATTGTGGAGTCTTTGTCTAGTACTCAAGAGTGGCATTGGTATTAGTTGGATTAACTAACAGCCTTTTGGAGAAGATCCAATTACAAAAGGACTAAAGCTTTTGCTGTAGTTTTGTTTTCTTTTAGGAGGATTTCACCTTCATACATCACTGTCAATAACACTGCTTGGAATGTGTCATCATATTTGAATGTACTGCAGCATCCATCCATCCTCATCTTCTCAGGGTGTATCATGTGACTGATACTGGCCAGAGCTAATCATGCTGCATTCCGAATAATGCAGTCCCATTTTCATCTTTAATGCAGCACTTGGTGGGGGGGTGTATTCTTGAGGTGTTTTCCTTTGGATAACTTGTTAAAATCAAGATTCTGTCTTTTCAAACTGGTGGTAGCTTAGATGGATGTTAAACATCCCATAGCACTTATCAGAAACAGTAGTTTTAACTGTTTTGTTACAGAACCATATTGAAATGTATATATTCTTTTTTTCTTTTTCCTGACTCCAGTTATATTTAGGACCATCTCACTGCCCACCTAACACTTATAAAAAATGTGTACTTCAGTAGTAACGCCTTCATAACCCCATCTTGTGTCCGATTTTTTTCAATTTCTGTGATAAAAAGGACAATAGCAAAAACAGGCATGTATTTCTAACCCACTATACATCCTTTAAAAACTCTTAACTGGATTCACCCTAGCATATTGTCCATCATCATTGCAACATAGGGTGAAAAAAAGGATTACAGACTGAGATGTACATTACAGAATGTATCCCCAGATATGCACTCACATCCAACAAGACAGATTTTATGAACTAAATTTCTGTGGCATGACCTGGCCTAGATTAGAACACAGGAACATACTAGGCAAGCAATCACAGTTACCATAAATGCCTGGTCATTTACCCCTATAAGAAGACAAAGTTTTTGCTACCCTTTTCAAGCATATAATAGCGATTACCTCCCAAACTGAGTAGGCTATACATGATCACCCTGGTATAAATTTGTGTCTGCCTATTGCTACTAATTATTTGTATTTTTTTCCAGATAACCAGAATGTCTTTCATCTTCCTCCACAAATCCACCCGATTTTCTAATAATATTGAGTCTTTATCTTAAAAAGACAGAAGCTTTTATGGAACTTTTTTCTCTCAAAATAGCCAACTCTCATTAAAAACTCTGCTATCATTATCAAGATAGAAATCAAGATCACAAACATTTTAAACCCTTTCATTCCCACAGTTATAAAACTGCAGTCTATAATTATATCAGTCATGCACAAACAGAAAATAAGTAATATGACAGGTGTCTACATTTTATTCCAACACAGTCACCCTTTCACAGGTGAGACAACAACAATTATAACCCAGACCAAAGATTAACAGCTTTAATTGAATTGAATAAAGGTTTTTCTAACTCATACTCAGGAAAACACTAACAAACTTGTAACACACATGCAGTGAGAAGCATTCTCCATATCCCCATTAATCAATAAACCGTGCTCATCGTAGCTGTGGGTCCACTGCACTGTCTGCTTTACTGACAATAAAATGTGTCTGATATCCCTGGCTTCCTGTCCCCGGAGTCAGTCCGTTGCATACAGCCTTGGAAATGAAGGTGTAACCCTTTAGAAAAATCATAGACTACATCAAGAAGAAAAGACAGAAGAAAAGTGCCATCAGAAGGAGAAAGAAAGGAGTGGGAGTTGGGGTGTCTGTTATCCATTAGTGTCAAATCAATGATACTGGAATTATTTTTCCAAATGTTTCTGAGATCTTTCCAAAAGGTTTTGAGTATAGTGTCAGTCCTTAAATTTTGAGGTATTTTGTTGCAATATTCCTGTGCTACTTCAGCAAATGGCCTTTTGGATATAGCTAGCATACAGGTTGGCCTTAGCAGTAGTTAGTTAATTATGCTCCTGTGCTCACAGCTTGAGATGTTAGACATTGTCTAAGAGGTGGGCAGTACCAGTCATTGATTAATTTACAGCTAAAGAATTTTAATAGGAATGCAGTGCTTACTTCAACTGGCAGACAGTAACACTTGGCTATGGTAAGACGGTGGCATTCGTGATATACTTAGATGAATGAAGTGTAGTGTTTTCTTTTCCACTGTTTAGAGGAGTTGTAAGTTTTGTTGAGTGTAGTGCAATGACTGGGAGTGAATATTCCAGTGTGAGAGGCAGGACATTGATGGCTACGGCATGCCTTGCTTCTTTGATTAAGAGGTGTTATAAGCAACTTTAAACTTGGAAAAGTCATTGTGTTACTGCTTCTACATGTGCTTTAAAAGATAGTTTAGTTTAATATTATGTTGAAGTAGTAAATAGTGAAAAAAGAGAATAACTTGGTGTGACGCTTCGCAAATTTATTAAATTAAAACCAACAACTAAGCACTATCGTCTGTGTAATGCAGACTTCATCACAGTTGTTGAACACAAAAAAATCACCAAATTATTTATAAAAAAGCTGTAACCAGTCACAGAATCTGATTAATTAACACCTTATTTAATCATCTTATTTAAAACAATTGTCTTGAAAATCTGAAAAATCTAATAACATTTGTGCTACTGACGTATAACAAAATTGAGCATCTCCATAATGAATCAAAGCACTAAGATACATGTGCAAAATAACTGCAAGCATACAAATAAATACATAACTCTAAAATCTATAAATACACCACATTAAAATGATCAAAGTTTGTATATAAAAAAAATTATGTTGAGGTGTCTGAGTAACAAAAGGGGCATATACATACCAGCAGTGCATTCAGGGTAAGAAAATGCAACTCTCTTCTTTAGAAGAGCAACATCTTAACATGTGGTTACACTACCGTGTGCCAACATTGTGTTACTTTTTAGTGTAAAGTGTTTTGCTTGCAAGACCTGTTTGGCAATGTGTCTTACTATGAACTTGGCATCTCTACTGATATACATTTAACATGGAAATGTACCAGTTAATACATTCATTTTGATATAAAGAAACTGCTGATTCATTTTTTCACGATGTCATGTCAGGAGTTTTTAGATTTAAGAAAAGTATCCCGGACGTGTCCTATTTAATCAAAATAAAAAGGGAAAAAATTATATACTTTTTGTATCCAAAGTTGTATAATTTGTTATTGTATACACTAAGGATGTTATGCTGTGCTCCAAGAGTTCACGTATTTGCTTTAGAAAGTGCAGCAATACACTTTGTTTCCTTCATCAAGACAATGATCATTGAAAGCCTGTGCTTTGGTTATCTTTCCATATTCTTTTATTATCTCTTTGCCTGTATATTGTTGCCCAAATGAAAAGGTTAGAAAGAATCCAAAAATTCATCACTAGGAATGTAACCCAGGTGAGGAATAGGAGTTATGAGTATAGAAATTAGTTAGAAACTCTTGTCAATTTTTTACTATAAATTAAGGTTTATGAAGGGCGACAGTGTTTTAATTTTCAAATATATGAATAATGAAAGGTTTGCACTACCTGGGGTATTTGAAATTAAAAATAATTTTTTGAGAAACTGAATAAAATTATGTATATGCAATTTGCCTCTATACTTCTCAACACAGAGGTCAGTTCAGGTTGGTGGTGAAATGCTCTTCCCTTAAAACTCAGGAAAGCAGAGAGCCTACAGTCCTTTAAAAGACGACTTGAAAGTGGATTGGGGTTGAAGTGTATGATCTGCCTTTGGTAGGAGGTAAACTCTTTGAAGGTGTATACTTTTGTATAAAACCTATTGCGCATTGAGCAAACATTCATTGCTCAACTCTCCATCTACAGTATTTCCATTCTGTATACAAGGTTTGGTCTTGGCCAAGGTATGAAGAAGCCAAAAATTTAAGGATCAGAAAAAACTTTACATAGAAGCTTGATCCGTACCAGAAAATAAATTACCAAATGCATAATCAGTAGCTGTAAGCAACAGCCCTTTCTGTGGTATGTCCAACAAGAACTGACCAGAGAAGTCAACTCATAAACTACGAAGTCAAACATATCTTGCCATCTACCTTCCCTCTGGCAGCGAGCAAATTACAGATAAAATCCCTAGTTCATAGTAAACCATCCTTACAAGTAACATAAGGACCAAAACCTCAAAACGGAGACTCAACTGACTTAGAGAAACCAAACAAAACCAATAAACAAAAAAGTCAGTGCGTGGAAAACCGCAACCACGCAAACACAATGTAACCGCTAGAACTCTTCTTTATTAACGTTGACACAGTATACATTAACGTTTTCGTCATTCCACTCGCTTGACTTCATCAGATAATAAAGATATGAACAGACCCAACTTAAATAGTCATAAGAACAATAAATCAATTAAACAGTCATAGAATAATAAATCAATTAAACAATTAATCCTTAAAAGGGCTACTACTACTCTTAAAATACTTGTTGTTGTAAATACTTTGTACAGAATAAAAAACATAAGGACCAAAAACATTAAACAAACCACTCTGAGCTTGGTAACTAGAAGCATAACATTGAAGAAACCAAACAATACAAAGAACCACATCACAAAGCAGTCACTACATTTCAAATGCAAAATGCTAAAATACAATTCTTAACATATACAACCATCTCAAAATCATCTTCAGCTAATAGAGTCCAAAATCTCCTCTGACCCAATATATTCCAGCAATGTCCATCTTTTTTTTTCCCTTGAAAATAAATGTCCTATACTGCACCAAGAAAATATTCGAGCCAAACCTCGCAGCTAACTCCTTCTCACCCACCCTCTTACTACTGTTCACTTAAAAGGAGAGAAAATTTTATAACTGAGGATTTTATCCTACAATTTCCACACATTTCTGACTGTCTTTCTCGCTGGTATCCTTCCTTCATTCTGTTTACTATGTGGTAACCCCCCATACCCTATCCACGTGATCAGTCAGTCCTTGTCAGATTATTCCTTATGTAGTACCTCAAATGCATTAAGGACTTCTACTTCCTAATTTAAAATTTTAGCAAAGTGCATCATACTAGCCTGCTGTTGTACTTCGACCAGTGAAGGTGCCACTTAATCCTGCATGCTACCTCTCTTTTGCTCTGCTGCACTAATGAGCTCCACCTTATCAAACCATGAAAAATGCACGGCAGATTCCACCACTACCACCTTATCACTTTGCCCCTGCTTCAGGAAATCCTGCACCTTGTCCCATTACCAGATATGTATATCTGCACATATAATACAGTATGCAGTGCTGAATTTTAATGACCATATCCCCACAGAGATCACAGGCTTACTTGAATTGTCACATGTCCACTACCCATGAATAGCATTATTTTAGGTAGTCAAAGTAGTACAGAAACCTTTACTTAGCAATAATAAATGCTTGATCTGGCAAATGTCATGAAATGCTCATATTTATTTATTTGTTAACCGGGTGGGTGAACTGGGGTGGCCTCGTTCAAAGGTTCCTTTCAGCCACCATCAGGACATGTACATTTAAAGGAATGCAGTATTCAAAAAAAATAATACAAGGGATCAGATTAAAACACTGAATGAAATAAAGTCTGTGAAGGGTGTAAGGCGTTTTATAATGGAATGACGAGAAGCTTTAAAAAGAGTATTAGAGCATGTTTATGATATTAACACTAAAGACTCCATTAATGCTTTATTTAAACATGTTTCCGAACATCCAGACATAAAAATATTTCTTTTTTTTTGGTTGTTTTAGAAAAGGTTTTAATGGATGCAAGAGGGCAGATTACAGGAATAAAACTGAGCAAAGGAAGTCTATATGCAATTGAAATTACGGGTGATAAATCCTGCAGTTTGAATTATCCTAGCATGAAATGTTTTTAAAGGATAGAAAGGTTAGAAAATATTGAATTTATGTATTGTTTATAATTGTGGTAGGTTATTTCTATTTATCTTGGTTTTATGCATTATATTTCTTTAAGAAATTTTTGTCAGCTGATTGAGTCATATGATGTATGTGAAAGTTATAAAATGGCTTTTGCTTGTTAATGTGGTGTTCTGCAGGAGTCCTTTGTACTAAGGATGAAAGCACTTAAAATTCTGTAATAATTTTTGTGGTTTGTTGGTATGGTGTTTTATTTATTTTTTATTTTTTTTAATTTTTTGGTGTTGCACCCTGGAAAGTTCATCGTTCATCAGATCAGAGCAGTCACATGAGCTGCCAGGGGGATAGGATAGAGTCATACAAGGAAACATTCCTGATGACTGCCTGGATGACAGCCTCCTACAATTTATTGTTAGCTTCATGGGGGCAAAATGATTCGTATAGAGCAGATGGCTGGCAGACACTGGGATGTGGAGACTACTACTACTTGAATAAGACTCCATGATTCAATGAGTTTGACAAACAAATCACCTGGTGTGACACTCCACAAACAGCACATCATTTGTGCATTCAGTCGTCAGACAGGCTACTGGAGTATATGTGCAGTACAGTTGACATCAGCAGAGTAGGGTTTTGGTTTAGTTTTATTTCACAGCAGGAGTTTGCGGATTGTGGGGCCAAGGTAAACCAAAAATTTAAACTCCTGCTGCTAAGTCAAAGCAGAAATAAGATGTCATGAACAACCCTGAAAGATCTTGTCTCTTTTAGAAATGCAACCAGAAAATAGCTGCCTGTAAGCTGATAATTTCAAAGACAAACATATAGACATCTGACAGACTCCAGACTCTGTAAAGAATTATGCAATGTTCTTCACCACAGCCAATTCAGTTTTGAAATAAAATTTCATAAGCCATCACACTGTTTAAGCTGAATCTTTTTTTCACTTCCAGATTCACTCTAATGGGAGGCAACACAAGGCTATCTTGGTAAATTTAGGAGATGTACAGTCATCCAACAAAAACAAGTGAAAGTAGCAATTTATTTTGCTGTGTGATTCATGTTTTATAATTTGTTACAGTTCTGAGCTTGAACTTAATCATGATCTTTTTAGAGGTCAAATAGACTTGCACAGTTAAACGACAACATGAAACAGTTTTAAATTTAATTTGGATTACATCTGGGTGATAAAATCCCATGTACGTAGAGGAATATTTGCCTAGGCGGTCAGTTTGTACACGGAGACTTTCTTATTACAGTTTTTCATATTTTGGATTTAGCAGTAATTTATAGATGCAGACTAACACTAAAAACTATTCACAATATCTTCTGAAAGAGGCATTACATTTTAAAAGACAAATAACCATTTACAAAGCTTTTCTTTTCAGCACAAGGATAAACTATATTCCTAAATGTGAAAAAAATACTATTTCATTCTTTACATCTCCTTACTCTCGTGTCTTCACTCACATTCTTATTTCTCACTCCTAGCTTTCTCTTTCACATTACAGTTTGTTTGTATTATACTAACTTAACTTTAACCTCTTGACTGAAATTTCTCTGTCTATTAAATCATTGTCATATAATTTGTATCTGTTCTTAACCAATGTTTTCATGTTATGCCTAATTTGGTATAATTATTTAAACTATATTTTTTATTTTATTATTTTTAAAGACTGTAAAATTATTGTTCTTAAAATGCTTTGTAATAACTTTGGAGCTTTTCATCCGCTGAAAATACGCTCCTACCCAGTCAGACTTTCCCAGTAATCAAATGTTAATAAATAAGTAAGTAAATAAAGGTATTTTTCTTCAAATAACTTTTTTATTGAAATTATTTTAAAGCTCAAAAAATGCAATAAGACAAAAATGCAAATAAATATTCTACACAGTAGAACTGTATATACAGTATACAGAATAGTACAAAACTTGGTCAGTATAACAAATGGAATCTTTATTTAATGATGATCTAGTGAAAATGTTACAATGTTAAACTGTCTTGTTTCAGTGTTGGTTTTATCTGTACTGCTTTTAGCCCTGAACATACCTGCAGAGTTTAATATGTACTGGTTCTAGTCCTGACCTAGGTTTAATCAGTTCTGATTCTGAGGCCAAACACTTAGTTCGATCCCTTGAATTATCCTCCTCCCCTGTGAGATTTAATCCACACTGACTCTTGCTCTGAGCTGTCTTGCCTTCCTACAGGATTCATTCTGCACTTGTTCTAACTCTGAGCTATTGTGCCCCATTATAAGGCTGAATATAAGTTGGTCATAGCCCTGGAGTATTCTACTCACTGTTGAGTTTAATCTGTAATGTTTCTAATCTACAACTTTCCTTGCAGATCTTAACAAGTATAAGTTGTGGCCTTGATCTTTCCTGCAGGATTTAATTTGTACTGGTTTAATCTGAACTCTCTTGCCAACACTGGACTTAGTCTGTACTTGTTCTATACCTAAATTGACCGGCTTCATTAAGGGCTTAATCTGTAATGGTTCTAGCTCAAACACTCCCACTCCCAATTTGGGGTTTAATCTATACTAATTATAAACCCAAACAATCCAATTTACCTGCAGGTCTAAACCTGCGCTGGTTTTAAACCTGAAATATCCTGCTCTCCTACAGGGTTTTTCTTTTCTAGCCACAAACCATCTTGTTCTCCCTTGAATTTAATCTGGCTTGATTCTACTTCTGAACTTTCTTACTTCCTGTAGGATTTCATCTGCACTGATGCTGCCTCTGCATGTCCCCTAAGGATTTAATCTATACTGGTTCTAGCCTTAAACTAACATATTTCCCTTTGTGTTTTAATCTGTCCTGTTTTTGGGTCCTAAGTTATGCTGCTACCCTGCAGGTCTAAACTTGTACTTGAACTATCCTACCCTCCTGCTGGGTTTAGTTTCTGCTAATTCTAGTCCTGAACTGTCCTTATTCCATGTAGGTTTAATCTGTAGCACTCCTAGCCTTGAACTTCCTCTGCAGAGTTTACTGCATGCTGCTTATATCCCAGAACTATTCTACTCACCTTCAAAGTTTAATCTATGGTTCTAACCCCACATTATCCTGTTTCAGTACACTGTTTAGTCTGTACTGGTTCTAGGCTGTCTGCTACAGGTGCTCGCATGTTAGTAGCTTGCAAC
Source organism: Protopterus annectens (assembly GCF_019279795.1). Taxonomy (NCBI): domain Eukaryota; kingdom Metazoa; phylum Chordata; order Ceratodontiformes; family Protopteridae; genus Protopterus; species Protopterus annectens. The sequence continues at coordinate 552,581,539 of NC_056751.1, read as the reverse complement.
ACACATGCTTACTGCCACTTGCTCATAAAGGCAAGTGCTTGAATCCCCACTAGTACAGTTAGTTTCTATGTTGCCCTCCTAACACCTGACCATATAAAACCTTGTGATTCTACCAGAACCTAAATTCAAACCCTAAAACTCTTACCCAATTCTCACACTGAGTCCTCAGTCCCTTACTCTAAACCTCCACACCCCCTCCCTAAAAATACATTTCTCGATCATTCCTTAACCCAAACCCTAAAACTCCCCTTGGGACTCAAGGGATTATAGTGCTCCCATTTCTAAAACTTAAATATCCTGTTTCCTTACAGGGTTTAGTCTTCACAAATTACTCCCATTTAGGGTTTAATCTGCATTTATTTTAGCCTCTGGCTGTGTACTCATTTCTGTTCATGGTGTCTTGACTTGGATTTCTTGCAGTCACACTGTTGTACTAATCCTGGCTGGCTAGGCCCTTTTCATTTCTCTTACACTTCAAGGTGGAAAGATGTTGCTTATCAAGCTTAAACAATGGAGGCATGATAGACCAAGCCACACTCACCTGCTTGATGACAGATTCCTGTTGAATGCACATAATTCTGTCCACTAGGATGAGACTACCTGAAAAAAGCCCTTCTTTATTTCTATCTCTGGAAATCTTGCCAGTGACAAGCTGTTTTTCAGCATTTTTCCAGGTGGTGGGAAGCTTAACTGCCCATCGTTTCTTTTGACCTGAGGTCTTCTCTTCTGGGGATTGTAAACTTGGCTGCTACATACATTGGTACTAAGCTTACCTCCAACAGTTCTTGCATTGGCTTTGGTATGTTGGCACCTTCAGTAAATCAGATCAGTGTAAATCATTGGTCAAAGTTTGATATTACCTGTTGTGAGCAGTTTGTTATACTGGCCTTCAGGATGTGTTCAGCCACCTGTGGATTGGATGCATGCCAACCAAACTTGTAACATCTTGCTTGGATGTCTTGGGTGCAGTTCTTTACCAGACTATGATATTGTCCCTTCTGAATAGATTATTTCCATAACTTTTAAAAGAGGCTTGGGCCAGTCTAAATCTTAAAAAGGCAGGTTTGGATAATAATAATGTGGTTAATTACAGTTCTATTTTAAGCCTCCCCTTTGTTGGTGTTTTTGAGAAGATTTTTTTATGAGCAACTGGATTCATATTGGAGTGCTTATCAGGGCTGTTAGTTTGTCTGGCTTTAAACTGAATTGTAGTACCAAGGCTGCCTTAGTTAGGGTATTTAATACGTTTCTTACAGCAAGATAGGATTTTTGTTTTGTCTTGGCTTTTTTTGATCCCAGTTCTACATTTGACACTGTGGACCATGTGATCTTCTTCAGCCATTTGACTCATTATCGTGGTGCCCTAGATGTTGTATGACTGCGGTTTACTTTCCACCTTTCTGCCCAAACTCAGCAGATTGTGTCAGGAATTTATTCCTACTCAGCCTCCCCCCGGCATGCATGGTGCCATAGCTTTAATTCTGGGTCCTCTGTTCACTTTGTATATGCTACTATTAGGAGACATTATTCTTAGGAGACATTTAAACTGCTATTGTTATGCTGACTGCAGGTAGCCTCGTCGGTCTTTCCCTTAAGGTTCTGTGTCAGCCTTAACAGGCTTATTACATCTACAGCTGCATGACCAATACTTGTTTGAAATTCAGCAGTAGCAAGATGATTGTGTGGCTGTTCATGTCAGCATTCATAGGTCTTTTGATCCAGTTCTGTCCATATATGTTTTATCTGGGTAAGTGAACCGGCTTGATGACCCATTTCAGCCATGTCCTTGTAAGGAATAAAATTAAATTAAATGCTGAACATTTTAACGCACAAACATACAATAACAAAAGAAGACTTATTGCTATACGATTTCAGCACCCCTTAACTTAACAACAATATTGACAAAGAAAAAGCTTTTTTTGCACCATGCAAGCAATACAATCTGTACATAGATATCAGCTATAGTGATAACAAACTGGCATTTGTCTCAAAGGTGTGTAATTTAGGTGTGACGCTTGATTGTCTCATACTTGTAGACCAGTTGTTGCTGTCAGTAAATCTTGATGTTATAATGTTATAATATGTGGAAGATTTCCCTAATTAAACATCTTATTCCAATAGCTGGCATGGTGGTACAGTGGTAGCATTGTTGCCTCACAGCAAGAGGTTCTCCTGTTCGATTCACAGCTGGAGTGCCTTAGTGTGGAGTCTGCATGTCCTCCCCACCATCGAGTGGCCTCCGAAAGACATACACGAATGGGCGTGCCTTTGTTGAAGGTTGAGCGTTGGGCTGGCATTTCAGCACCATAACAAATCTACTGCCAATCATTAGTGGACCAGAATTGCGCAGTGGTGACCACTAACTGGGAAAAGCCGAAAAGACGAACAACCTTCCAATAGCTGGCACTTGATTTTAAGTGCTCTCTTAAAACTTATTGACTGTTTTTTTAGGTTTACTTGCCTCGTCTATATTTATTTTATTGCCATCTGTTTCTGAATATTTACTTTTTTGTTTTTAATAGTGCTTGGCTTATAGGCAATTATAGTTGAATTTAAATGGGTAGACAGACCTCAAAGAAAAATACAAAAAAATGCTGGTAACCTGCTTAATATGGAAACCATTTGCTACATCAGAATGATTTACAAACCACAAACATGAACAGCTATGGATTATGAAAGACTGTATTCATTGCTTAGGAAATATATCATATCGTATTGTCATAGTAATCTTATGTAAGAGGGCAGCAGCATATATTATATGTGATTCTACGTATTTCTTTTCTGGACCGTACATGAAAATAGGAATGAAAATTTCAGGGATCTGTTAGCCATTATTAAAAATTCATAATTAACTACCACCTTGTCACTCTGACTGATAATCTGTTAATGATTTGGTAGCTGGCAGAGCTCACCAGACCATCTCTAACCCATTTGGACATGTGGACCTGCAGGTGACAGTTTATTTCTTAAAGTAACTTGCTTTCCCTGTATGATAAAATTGTCTCTTGTTTTTTTTTTTTTTTTTATATAGAATACTTTACTTTGTAAGATGAAATAGTCTCTAGTTGGGTATTATGTCAAAAAGAAAAGATACATACGTGTGTGTGTGTGTGTGTGTGTGTGTGTGTGTGTATGTGTATATATATATATATATATATATATGTACACGCACACACACACACATACATATATATATATATATATATATATATATATATATATATATATACACATACATACACCACACACACACACACACACACACATATATATATATATATATATATATATATATATATATATATATGTATACACATTTCTCAGTTAATTTTGGTAGTTGCTCACAGGAACCAAACTCCACTTTCCTTTCATTTTTTCCACAGATCACAGTCCAGGAGAAACAGATGGTGGTCATCTATGACCAGTGTACAACTGATGTGGAGGCTCTCATGTCGGACAGTTTTCTTTACATTCTTCTGGGCAAGCTCAACACCAGTTTCCAAAGTGTTTCTCTTCTAACAGGTAAAGCAGCTTCCTTATTCAAAGCCTTATTTCTGTTTCAGACATGTCTCTGAAAAATGGTATGTTGTGAACCATGTCCACTTCTGTAACATAGTATAGGATTTGTAGAAACGTAATCTGGAGCAACCTGATTGGTTTACGCTTAGTAATTTCCCATGTTTAATCTGCTATTTGATAAAAAGATGTTATGTTGTAAGAGGCTCATACAGAATGAATTGTGCCTCTTTGTACATTGATAGATGACGTCTGGTAAGGTGACCTTCTTACAGCTGGTGCCACCTAGAATAGCTGGGGTTAGCCTGTTTACAGATCTGTGTATGGCTGTGCATCCTGCCTTAATCCTGCTCAAAACAAAATCCATAAATTATCTCTGCATGTGGAAGAATCTGCATGAATTTTACTGATTTATTACGGTATGCCATTTATAGATGGCATAAAAATATTATGCTACACCGTCTACTTGTGCAGTTGTGCTTATTGTACAGGTTTTACACTCCTCGTTCACTAAAGAAAGTTGTGATATTAAATTCCCAAATGTGGACATTTTTGAGTAAGTTTCTTAATGTAAACATTTTTGAATAAGTTTCTCAAGGTTATACTGCAACTACATCCCTTAAATGTTTTTCATTTGTGATATTATTACTTCTCAGAATTGGTTAGAGTACAGAGTACCATGACATTTCTCTAAAAGGTGGATACATTTTACGGAAATTATTTTGGATAAGAATTAGTACTAATGACTGCTATGAATCTGGATGGTTGTTGATTAATTCAAGAAGCCTGCCTCTGCCATGTGCACATTGTATTGAAGACAGGAATAGAAAGTTACTTTTATTTGGAATTGATTGACTAAAGTTTCAGGCAAGTCTCTCACAAAATCCTGACTATTCGTCTGTTGCTCCTTTTAAATTTTTCTTATGAATAATATGAACACTTTACCTTATCCCATCCCTAATCAGTAGAGGTTTGTATTCTGAGGATCGGTAACGAAGCACAGCTGTGTTTAGGAAGTTTTTCATAATAAATTTATCCGCCTACTCGTTATTTTTTAATATTATGCTGCCATGCCTGCTTTTTCTTTTTACTGTTATCTTTTTAGCACATTTGTTCAGTGAAGTTGCATATCTTATCAGACGTTTATAGCTTCTGTCCCTTAGTGTATAGTATTTCCCCTCTCATGTGTTGCTGCCTATTCTGTTATTGCTTCCGATTTCATTATTTCTGTCTTGCTGCCTTGACTCTATTGTTTTGTAATAACCCTAGTCTCTGTTGTGATTATCCCACTTGTTTAAACTTAATATGGGGCTAGTTCCCTGGGAGACTTCTTCCCAGAAACTAATCTTCATTAACACTTTCGCCAGACGGTGCTTGACTCATTTGTTGCGTTGTCATTGTCCCCTATTGATTCTCATTCACACAACTAAACATGTCCTTCCAATATTGCCACACATCCTATCATTGGCAAGGACTTCTCGTTTCAGGAAATGAAGTCTAACTGTATACAAATATATTTTTATATTGTATTTATTTTAAAACCACTATAATCAACCAATATGTGATTGCCCCAAAATGAGGCTAGGTAAATTATTGAATGTATCTACTCAACAATCTTTATTTACAGTGTAGCTAAATACCCATTCGATTAACAAGATAAGTGATGCTAAAAACAATAACTAGATTTTAGAGAGTCAACAATAACTGTCCAAGCTGCAGTAAACTAACTAGTGTAAGAAAAACAGAAGGAAAGGACAATAAATGACAATGAGAGATGAAATAGTGCAAAACAAAACATGACTAGTATATAAAGTTACACTCAAATACTTTAATGTATTCAGTAGTGGGTGAAGGAGTTATATGTAGGAGTTCAAATGATTTGGTTGTAGACTTCTTATGACTACAGAGGTCGATTACTTATTGATATAGTCAATCCAGCTCATCAAAAAAATATTGCTCTTTACAATTTTTTTCTTAGTTGTTTCCAGTTTCACTTCATAAATATCTTGTAATATTCTTTTTCTCCCAGGGGTGTTGGGTTTTACCATCTCCTTGTGTTAGCTTTGTTTTTGGCTAAAATCTCCATCTAAAAAATGGGAGCAGGCAATTCAAAATTTGATGACATCCCGTAAGTAATTAGATGTCTGAACTGAACTGATGGGATCTACCTCAACCCAAAATAAGTACCAAAAATGCTTTAAGAAGAAGCATCCCCAAATGATGTGCTTTCACTCAATAGAGGGATTACTGTTATGGCTTCTCCAGCACAAAAAAACACATTTGGGTTTCTAGATAGGCAGATGATCTGGACTTCGAAATAGCAGACATGCACACTTCCATGCAAAGGTCGCCATTTAGGTGAGAAAGTCATCTTCGAATTTAAATGCAAAAGTTGTATTACCTGACAATCTGAAATTTGTGCAACAGTTTCCATTGTACTGAGTTGCTGTAAATCTCTGCATTATGATAGTTAGTTTATAGTGACAGATTAAATATGGTGGTGTTGTCAACATCTGAATCCTTAAATTTTGTTTTAAAAACTAAATAGCATTTGATCTGGTGAGTGCATTTCTCTATTTTGAATTCTTAATGAGCTTCAACATGGAAGAAAGCAAGTAAGAAAAAAAATAAATGCTGTGACTCTTTGGAAGAGTATATTCAATTTGCAATTCTTCAAAGCTTTTAAAACAATCTTCCAGATAAAACTGAAAGGTAGAAAGTAGCTCCTTTTTCCACCAACGAGACCATGAAAACCATTTCCCAGATAAATAAATGAATGGGTGAGCTCCTTTGGGGAATGCCATAGTTCTGAGTGAGCTTGTAGAATCACATTTGGTCAGTATTGGTCAAGTTACCACATAGAAGGTGTTCAGATGCCATGAGGTTCCAATGATGGGTAATTTAGCTTGAAATCCCTTAGCAAGGCTAAATCTGAGGGCAAGAATCCTAGCTGTTTGCCTAAATCATGGGATTTGAGAGGTATGCATAAAATAAGCCATAGCTGTGAAAGCTGTATTACCAATAATAAATCAGCTAACCTACAGCACATAATTAATAAACAAAAATGTCTCGAAACTGTATCTAAATAATTAAGGTCTCCCAAGGTTAAGAGGCAAACCTAACCTGTAAACTGCCTACTGGTCCAGTCTAGCAGGAGTGGTTGTGTAATGTGGCAAACTGAGCCTCTAAACTGCCTACTGGTCCAGTGTAGCAGGAGTAGTTGTGTAATGTGGCAAACTGAGCCTCTAAACTGCCTACTGGTCCAGTTTAGCAGGAGTGGTTGTGTAATGTGGCAAACTGAGCAGTGAAATTACCATGAATAGGCACCATTGTAGCTCTCTTCATGCACTCTAAAATGTGCAATAATCTGTTAGAATATGCATAAAAATACTGACACAAAAATAAACATTTCATGTCTAGTGAATTAAAGAAACACTATAAGCATCTCCCCAGCTTTGAGACTCAGGGAAGATAGCAGGTAAAATGTAAATAATACTGGAATGTATTTTCAATAGGAGTACATTAAATCCATCATCTTGAATAACAGAACGAGCCTTTTAAAAAATGACTAACTCCAGGTTGGAGTCCAATTCTGTGGCTGCTGATCTGTGTTTTTTAGGATCCAGCGACATTTGCATGCCCCTCTACTTGTCTTTGCCAAGGTTGGATTCAAGCATTAATGTCCGCAATAACAGCACCTCCTTTATCCAAAACACGATACTGGCCAGGAATGAGATGGATGCCCACAATGTAAAACAGAAAAAGACATTTATTTATTATCACACTGACTTTATTAAAATTGAATTTTAAAACAACAATAACTATCTAAATACTTTATAACAAGTCTCACATTGAATGGCAAACCAATAAAATTGTACAATGACTTATCCAATAAAAACACAGATTAAACATCACAAACCAATAAAGAATAATCTTTTCATCTAGCAATTGAGCTTGAAAAGTTAAAGCTTAAACCAATGAACAGATAACTCATTCATTGCATAGGATTGGATATTGCACATGACTCTTGTGGTCTGTGACAATCCAATAAGATTGTGTGAAATCTAGACAAATAGGAACAGAAGATAACCCCTATGAGCCAATGAACAATACTCTCTTCATCCACCAGTTAAACCTGGAAGACTGTATCTTCTGCCAGTTAGCTGGTGTATTCTTTATATGGGGTTGGATACTGCTCAAGGAGCTGATCCACTAACCTAAATACACCATAAATTACAAACTACATCAAGTGACACTCCACATAGTTATGTGCCCCACAGGAATCCACTTTTTTGGTTTAGATAGAGTGACAAAAAATCCAAGGGATGGACTGTGGGAGGATTTAGTAGAACAGCGTGAAGCCATATGGCAGATTAGATTGAATGCTATGGTCTTCCCTGCTCTAAATGACCATGTTTCTATCTCCAGCATACTGAGATTAATTTCAAATAAAGTATAAGCCCTTGATCTGTTTATATATTTTAAGATTAAGGAATATGGTTGAAAGATGTGGAAATTCTGTAGCAGAGATTTGCTGTATACACAAATGACTATTGTTGAACTGGTATGAAATTTTAGTATTAGACCACAGATCGATTAAAATATGATGACAGAAATACCTACTTTCTTATAGTAAAATCATTGTGGTAACGACACAAAATTATGACTTCCAGTGGGGAACACAACCTTGTTTTTCAACCATGTCAATGTTTCCATAAGATTAACACGTTTGTAAGTACCTGATTTATGTTTTTTAAAACAATACAACTTTCTTAGATTTGCACTTACTAAGTACAGTGTGCGTGAAATATATGCAATGTAGGTTTTCAGGCACTTGCTAAATGTCTTTAAAACAACACAACTTGTTAAGATTTGCACAAAGTATAATGCCTGTGAAAAACTAATGAAGTGTCCGTTCGAGTACTTGGAATTTTTGGTGTATGTAGGTTATTGATTAGTTCTTCAAGAAGTATTCAGTCCCATGTAAATAACGAGACACCAGCTGATTGGTTCAAGATACAGTCAACAGAAAACAAATACACAGACTCTGTATACTCAACAAAATTCAGTAGTTTAATATAAAACACAAAGCTTTTGGATAAAATAAATCCTTTATCAGTGTAAAAGCATTTAAAAAGCAAACACTCCATTAAGTAGTGTTTTCAAACAGTCACAAGACACAATCCAACCTATCATGACAGCCCCTTAATTAAGCAACTATTTACTTTAAAAACAGTGTATCTATTTCCAAACAAAAATATAGTGTAAGGACATTTCATTTTAAACATGATTGTTTATATTTTAGCACAGGTTTTATGCTTACAGTGGCATTAATTCCAGGCAGCTTATCATATTGTAGTCTGATAATCCATTTATATTCACTTAGTTCCAGTTTATTATCCAGGTCACCACCTCTAGAGCTTAGAGAAACTACCTCCGTCACTCTAAACCAGTGATGGCAAACCTTTTGGGCTCTACGTGTTAGAGATTTATAAAATACCTATCTCTTGACTCTGCTTGTGTGTCACCCCCTCCCCTGGAATAGAGAAGAAATTCTTTGCATATTCATTTATTTAAGAAAAATACAGTACAATCATGTGTGCTTCTATGTATTATAAAAGTAAAAGAAAAATCAGTGACTTGCAACAGAGGAAACGATATGCACACTGATAATTGGGCTTAAAACAGTGCACCAAAAAATTGCCCAACTTTTAATAGTAATTTTGAATTAAACTGAAAAAAGTATGGAACACATTGCATTTGATTTGATTAACATCACTTAATGACTTTTTTGTTGCTGAGTTTTAATAGATAAGTGCAGGGTTACATATTTCTTGTATTTTTGTTCATTCAGTTTCTTTGGTAACTCAGGTGTTGGTGAATGCTGGTGTATCCCCCAAAACGTTGCGCCCTGTCACCTTTGACATGCATGTCATAGGTTCAACATCACTGCTCTAAACTTATGCTGAGAGCCACTACCCAATATATATTTTGCTAATGCATTAGTCTGACTACCCCTATGCATCTGAGAGAGATACTCAATCATTTATTCTTTTAATGTTCTCCTGGACTTACGAATATAAAAACTTGCATGTAGCAAGATAAACAATATTTGTTGTATTGCATGTCGCTGAACATTTTAAAGTACATTGCCTTCCTGTTCTAGGATGTATAAAAATATTCTTTGGGCATATAGTATCACAGCAACAACAGTTATAATAAGGTAAAGTTCCATATTTTTTACTGAAATATCTCATAACATTAAATATCATATCTTTATAACATAAGCATTTTTTTTCAAACTGGAGCAGTTTCTGTAAGCAAAGCTTGATCATTCACCAATAAAGCATTTGAGCTCAGGCACAGCTTTTAAATTACCCCAATTATTCACTAATATATTTTTAACTGACCTAGTGCATCTATTATAGGTAGTTAAATAGTACATAGTTTTCCATTCATCATTACTCTGACGACTCATGCTATATAAACTTTCCTGAAAGAAATAAGGTTTTGTAGTAGAATTCCTTTCTTTTAATGCAGAAACTCAAGATAAGTCTTCCAGGTTTAACTGGTGGAGAAAGAGAGTATTGCTCATTGCTTCATATTGGTTATCCTCCGTTCCTGTTTTTCAAGATTTCACACAATCGTATTGGGTTGTCACAGACCAGGAGAGTCATGTGCAGTATTCAGTCCTATGTGGATTATATATTCTTTTCTTCAAGGGCTGTAGCTGAATGTCAGTAGATATCCGGACACCACTGTCACCCTAAGTCACCCCCCCCCCCAAAAAAAAAAAAAAACCCAAAAGCTGCTTAGTGACAAAAGTCAGTGGCATTATGGATAGAAATCCAGGCTCTGTTAAAGCAGTGTGACATGGGGTATCCAGGCTCACAGGTAATCCTGTTTGTACCATTCTGTATACCACCCAGACTACACTTTGAGCCCTCTACCAAATTTATGCCATGTGAGGGTGAATGAATTGGAGTTTAATGAACATCTTAATTTTCTTACGGTTGATGTAAGAGATTTACATACATCAATACCACAAAGTTTGGAGACTAAGTGTGTTAGTCATATGCTTCGCAAAAATGGTGCCCCCTCACATGACATAAATTTGGTAGAAGAACTTCTAGATATTGTGTTATCCAATAGTTACATCTACTTTTAATGAAATGTCTACCTTCAAAGAAGGGGAGTAGCAATGAGGTTCCCTTGTGGATCCAGTTTTGCTAATCTAGTGATGAGTTATTGGGGACACTTTTACACCTTTAATATAGAGGAGATTTCCTCAAAAATTGGGTACTTCCCATGTTATTTGGATGATATCTTCCTGCTAATTAAAGGTAATAAGGAAGAAGCAGAAAATTTGGTTAACTATTTTAACCAGACTACAGAATTTCTTGAATTTATATATAAATTTGATGAACATGAGACATTATTTTTAGATGTACATTTAATTAAGAACAATCTTCATAAAATGTATGAAGCAAAAATCTATAGAAAACCCTCTTATTCTAAAAACATTTTTACTGCAGTAGCATTGTCACCTCACAGTTAGACATTGCCCGTTCGATTCTCAGTTAGAGCGTCTTCTGTGTGGCGACATGCGTAAACGGGTGTTCCTTCGTTGAAGGTTGTATGTTAGGCCCGGCACACCAGCATGTAAAAGTCTACTGCCAATCATTAGCAGACTGGCGTTCAGCTGTGGCGACCCCTAACCTGGAAAAGCCGAAAGACACAAACAAAAACAAGTGCACACCCTTACCACCAAAAAAGATCGGTGGTAAAGGGACAATTGGTGAAAGCTGCCAGACCGGTCACTACAGAAGATGATTTCTACAATGAATGTTAGCATTTGAAACAACTGTTTATTAAAAGGGCATATCCTAGCACATTTGTCAAAAATATAATTGAAGAGGTTAGAAATAAGACTTAATGGTATTTATAGACCTATCCTTAATAACACTAGATATTCAAGTCCCTTGGTGGTATCAAATGTAATAGTAGATAGATCTGGGCGTGAATCTAATTTGAGTTTGGAGAGGACTGAAATTGATTTCACGTCCAGTTTTGTCACAACATTTAATTTGGTCTATCGATGTATAAAAAAACATATTAGTTAAAAATTGGAATATTCTTATGGAAGATAGGGGACTAGTGGAAAAGCTTGGTAGTGAACCTAAATTTATAATTAGAAGAGGTAAGAATTTAAAAAACCTACTTGAATGAGAAACTAGAACTCACTCTAACTTAATAGGAATGAGACAATGTGGAAATTGCCCTTACTGTAAACACATTATGGTTGGTTCATCCTTATATGTCAGTAATATACACTTGAATAGTAGGAAGAAATTTAATTGTAATTCCAAAATGATAGTCGATGTGGCTAAATGTCAATGTTGTGCATCATTCTACGTCGGTAAAACTCAGCATGGACGGAGAGACAGGGCATATGAGCATATATATAGTATTTACAAGCACAAACTGGATAATGCCCTGGCAAAACATATTGACTGCTATCCAGAACATACATTTAAATTTTGGATTTTGGATCTAGTAGAAACCAACCCAAATGGTGGTCCATTTACATTGGTACTGAAAAAGCTGGAGCTCCTATGGCAAATTCACCTTAATGCTTATAATTTTCCAGGTTTAAACGACACGTGTTCTGTAACATGCTGTTTAAAACTGAAAAGTCTATTGAGATGAATGTTTTTATTGATGATCTATAATATTACTATATATAGAGTTAAAACATTTTTAAATTTTATGCACAATTTAAAGAAGGTTTTGCTGCTGCTTCCATCTAAAATAATAATAATAATCAGCTGACTTTTCCTATTTAAGCTAGTATAGTAATGATTTTTTTATCTGATGAAGTTTAACTATGTTTTGGACGAAAAGTGCTTAATAATAAATTTGTGAGTGGTTATTCCAGTCGTGTTGCCAGTTGTCTTTTCACCAGTTTTAGAAGTCTTGCCTGTTTTCTTGGGAAAGTTTATCAGTGACAGCTGCATTTGCTTTACAAGTTGGTGGATGCTGGTAATGAATGGATTGGCACACTCTTCCTACTCATCGTTTTATTTCTGTGAGTTAAACGGCAATGTACTGCAGCTGGCCACTTAGACATACCTATGAAATGTAGCTGCACGTCTTCTCTTTTATATATCTGTACTATACTTTTGTGTTATTGTTTGGGGGCAGGGGGGCTTGTTAATTATGAGTTGCTCAGTATAGTTCATTGTCTGAAAATCCATGCTACAGATAAAATGTATAAATGCAATGATTTTTCTGGCAAGGGGTGTGAGTGTTGAAAGCATACTATCCAAAGCAACAAGTTTTAAAATCAATATTAGTAGAAAATTTCTAATTTACAGCATTCAAAACTAATCAATAATACAAATGTGAGTGAGCATATATTATCGATTAAAGCAGTTTATGGAAAAAACAGGCTTGATGACTCCACCTATTCCAATGTAGGTTTCAGCTATTTGTAATGGACCTCATTAAAATCCTATACTGTGCATGCACGGAATTATTTATTCTCAGTTTAACTGTTAATAAATCTACTTATGACTATTTTGTGACTGTAGTAAAACACGCCAGAGTACTCATTAAATCATTTGAAGATTAACAATATTCTTTCAGTAAGCTCTAAAAAGCAGCAGGACTTCAAGATGGTGGCCTTTGCGCCTCTACTCCTACATTTGCTAACGTGTTGAGCCAGCTGCTTTTAGTCTGAGAACTTATTTTTAGATAGAATGGGCTCCCTAAGGATTACAGGTGGCAGGTACCATGCTCTTCCCTATCTTTTCAGTGGGATGGAAGTTAAATTATGTTTTAGTGCCCATGGTCAAGCCACTACTTATTTGTGATGAACCCATTTGAAAACCTGCAAATAAAATGAAGGTAGTCTAGGGCAATATCGCATCACTGTATCCAGTTTCCACACAGTTAATCACAGGATCCAATTATTGTAAAGTGTATCATCCTTTGCTGTCTTCAGCTATAACTGAAAAATGTAGCTGTGAGTGATGCTGTGGCTTACGTATTGGTTGTAATTGCTCTGTTTCTGTAACATTGCATAGTCTGGTACCGCTCTTTATTCCTATAAACTTTTCATCAGTGTCATCCTGAGTTTTGTCAGATGAAGGTCACAGCCTATTAGTTCAATTGCAGATGCAGGAAATTTCAGCCAGTCAGTGACAGATCTGTGCAGCTGGAGCTCCTGTATCCATGCCAGGAAGCTATCAGTAGCCCGTACGGCTATTTAAAAGCATCATTCTGCTATAACACTCACTGTCATTAACAGCTTCTTTCATCAGGATTCTGTATATGGAACTTGCCGTCAGTGAAAAGGTGTAAGTGATAGATTGTATTTTTCACTTCACCTTGCTTGCCACTTATGGACATTTAGAAAAGGCAGGAAACACCTTTTAAGTTTTGTACAGTGGAAACTTGCAAGTATAACATTTGGAATGACTTTTCCTATTTATCTGTTTTGAGTTTCCCTTTAATGTTCTAATATTTTCTTGGCATTTTCATCCTGGTTGACAGATATTGCAAGTGACAATCTGTGGGATTTTAAATGTAATCACAGAACGTTATGCTAGGGCCAGAAAAGAACCAGTGATATTTATTATACCTTTATACTTTTCTGGTTTAATATTTGTACTGAATTCCTATGTTGTACATGTGTGTTTTACTGCTTTAGTAAAGAAATGCAGGTTTTGTTTGGTTAGTACCACATACTGCATGTATTTATTAATGTGACACTTTGTCCAGCAAATTCAATAAAAATTAAACAAAAATGCTAGTAGCTCAGTGGTGTTCGACTGAAGTTATGAGTAGCTGACAAAATGCACTTTACTTCATAGTCTCGGATCAGTAAGACTCAATGTGGGATGACAAGAAAGGCTTTGAGTAGTAGTAATGCAGGGGATTACAATGGATAGTTGATGAAGAGGCAAAATGGGTATTAATCGTTTTGTGTACAGTTTACTTCCCAGCTCTTCCACATGGTTGTATTTAAGAACACTTGGACACAGTTTTCTTTCAGTAGTGTGAGATGTCACAAAGTTTAATTTATCTTCCACTTTCTGCTCCCATCTCAATGCTTCCGTCAGTAGATCGCACATCCTCGGGTGACGGATGGTATCTGTGATTTGAGACTTATGCTTTTGCATTTTTCTTTCCAGATGCCTTTGTCACAAATATGGGCAGTGTGTTTTATTTTTAATTCAGTGAAGGATAAACCCCTTGGGATGATGAGTTTACCACCACCTTCCCAAAAGAAATAACACGTGCACTTGCAAGAAAATATGTGCCTGTTCAGGAGTAAAAGGAGGTCTGTTCTATGTGTTGGGGAAATCAATGGAAGACATGTGAAATATCTTTGAACTCTTAAATTAGGAATAGTGCTTCATAATGATGTTCCAGTTATGCTGGTTATCATGCCATTGATTTGGAACACCCACAAGAACAGGGACCTCTAAAGGGAAGCAGCATTTCTCATTATGTCATTATGGAGTGTGAGCGTCACAGCCACATAAATTTCCTGACACTTTTACTGATATGTAAATCTTTGAGGACATATGAACTCTTTTGAAGGAGCATGTACATGTAGTAATTAAAGAAATTTTTGTCCACTTTTATTCTTCTTTAGCACATAAAGTCTTTTTTTGATCTCACTTTTTTCATATTTTTCAGCTAGAATAAAAAGAAAGTTACAGTACTTTTATCATTCTCAGTGTTATTTTATTTATCAGGGTGCTGTGCACAAGCAATGAGCTAAATTGCTTATATATTTCTACTGAAAAAAGAGAATGTTCTTTCTTGCCCCCTGCAGTAACTGGTGAATTTTTGTCTGAAGAGTTCGCAGCCCAGCTTTAAGTACAGTCCTGTGTCACTGGAGATGTTATACCAGGTGTTGGATAAAGGTTTGAAGCCAATTCTAAGTTTGAGCATCTGACGCACATGAAGAATCTTCATCAGCTTTGCACAGAGGATACCAGGGTTATTGGACATTCCAAGACAGAAATGCCTTGTGGGTCCATTTAGTTAGTCATGTCATCTTTACAACTGCCATTTATTTACAGGTGTCACTTCTAGGCTGCCCCTTTCAGCATCTCCCATTTAGACAGGGATAATGTGAATGACTATGTGAGGGGTGTAGCAGCGACAGTCTATGAATTATGAGGTTGCCTCTTGCAGAAGGCAAGCAGTACTACTGGATGTTCTGACAGTAAAAACACAAAACTTGAATATAAATAAAATAAAACATTATTCTGAACAGCATTCAAGCAACTACTATTCAATTTACCTGGCATGTCTGTATGTGCAGTAGAGTCGATTATCCAAATGTCGATTATCTGAAACATCAGTTATCTGACTGCAGCCTTCCAAAGTTTTTGAGTAGGGAAACACAAAGTTTGAATATTTAAAAGTTGCACGTTTTCACTTGTGCATGTTTTTTGAGCCTGTAGCCCTTCTGTGTGTGAAAAGTAAGACCCGTTGCTCCTACTACTGTTGGAACTGTCTGGGTATCTTTCTCCCACATTGCTCTTGTTTCTACTTTTCAGATCCTGATATTTTATGACTTTGTGTCTGTCTGTACACAAAACACTGTAGTCTCTTGGTGTAGTGATTTCAATGATCAATGCTACTTTTGTCTTCTTTTCATGGACCACTATATCTGGTTTTCTAGCATCTATCTTTTGAATGCTGGTAATGGGTGATCCCATGTGATATAAACATCATCATTTTCTATGATGCTTTGCGGCTCATGTTTCCAGTTTTTCAGCCACTTCAGTACTATAATGTTAGCACAATACCCAGTGCAGCAGTCTTGCCACACTATTATGCCTTTTAGTATACAGTCCTTCTACCTTTAGTATGTCACAACCAGGTGTGCGACTGTTTCCAGTTCGGTTTTAAAAAAGCTACATTTGCCTGTTTCTCCCACATGTTCAATAGACTTTGTAAACCAGCATGTATGTAGCCCACTACCTCGGGCCGCTAATATTAACCTTTCATCTCTTGGTTTGAATTTGCCTCTCCTTAACTACTCCTTAATTCATTCCTGATCGACATGAGGTTCTCCCAGAAGTTTTCTATACTTGCAACTATATTTATGTATTCTCCACATTTCTTGCTTTCTCATCTGGTCCGTCACAGGTCTATATTAAATCAGCGAAACTGCATTACAGCGAATGCCGTTTTGCCGACACATATAGAACGAAATATGACAACAGCGCCACAGGGAAAAAAAATCAGTAGACCAACAATACACAGCACACTGGTTAAAATATTGCAGAGTGGGAGCCATTGACCCCCACACCCCCCAATGTGGGGAAGGGCTGTGTTCCCCTACTCCCTAACTAAATATACCAACTACGAGATTGCACTACAGTGGGGTAAAGGGCAATGTCACGGCTCAGGCCAAGAGATTTTTTTTCCCTGGGAAAAGAAATCGCTGACATGAGCTTTCGCTGTTGTCAGATTTCGTTCTATATGTGTCAGTGAAATGGCATTCGCTGTAATGCCATTTCCCTGATTTAATATAGGCCCGTCCTTCACTTTATATTCTTTCTTTTGTTTTTTGGCGCATTCAGTTGCTTCCTGAGTTTTATCTACTTTTGGTCTGATTTCCATTCCCACTTGATGCCGATATGCTTCTGCTAGATTAAGCAGAGAAGTCATCTTAGATTTATTCTTCTCATGTTTCAAAACTTTCACTGTGTTTGGGTCATGTGAGGTAAGCAGATATGTGTGGAGTCCCACAATTGCAGATCTATACACTTAATTAATTTCAAGGAGGTCCATCCCTCCTACGGAATGGGGAATATATAATCTTGGTATGCATTGATTTTTATAAATCATTTGGTGAGCATGAAGCATCCTTCTTGTTTTCCTATCTAATCTATCCAACATGTTTTGGGGCCAATGAGTCACTCCAAAACTGTAAGTTAGGACAGGAAGTTCAAACTGGTTTATAGCTTGGATTTTGTTCCTAGATGTCAGTGCTGTTTTCAGGATTAATTTAAGTCTTCTAGTGTATTCCTTACTAGGTTTTATTCACATTTGTTCATGTTTTATTGTTCCTTCATCACTTCCCAAGTATTTATACACTCCCTCTTCTCTGTGGAGCTAATGTGATGTACTTGAAAAATATCCAATATATTACATTTATAGAATATTTCTTAGTACCTAACCGTACTCCTTTGTTTGCTACCAGAGAGTTATATACAAGTAGAATCCCAATTTTTCTAATGCATTTTGTCTTAGTTTGCAGTAACTTAATGTATTCCTGCTCATTTTGTACTGTATTTCACAGGTACTTGCATATGACAAATGCCATACATATATAGCTAATAGGAGAGCAGCCCAAGAGGTTATCTGCATATGTTCCGCAACAGCCCAGCAGGTTCAGTTTTACTGCTGGAAATGGATAAAAGCAATGGTTTTAAGGAGTTTAGATAATGACAAGGAAATTCTAACAGAGACTATCGAACTGCAAACAGAGCATCCTGATCAGTACAACTTATGGATGAACTATATATAACCCATTGGGGCAGTTCACCTGACTTTTATACCATTGCCCATGGCATTTACTTAATTGGCTTTATTCTGAAAGCTCTATGGCTTTTAATGAAAAAGCAATGTAGCTGAACATAAGTGCTTACTAGTATAGTAGTCTTAGTGAATGCTCTCTGACATATATTAGTTATGGTATGGGGATATGCACTCTGAACTGTTAAGATATAGGGGTAACTAAGCAGATGACGGCATAATGATCCTAGATCCATCTCTATGCTGGGTCAAAAGAATGGAGCTCAAGTATTGCAAACAAGTCAGTAAGTTACTGATCTGTGTACATGAACTTTACTTGGAGGGTTACTGTTAACATACAAGGGTCAGTAACCAGATAGTCATGTTGTTGCAGTGGTGTATGCTGAATGCTACTCGACATTATTAGCAAATCATAAAAAAGCAGAATGGCCTACTGCCACAGAAAAGTGAGATCCTGTCCATCATCTTCATTGTACCATGTCTGTTACCTGCTCTGTAATTAAACTCATCTAGCAGTACAGCTCAAAGAAAGCTGCTAAAGGACTTCATCCAGTAAAACTGGGTTTGATTCTTTCTGTCTCCACATACATATTGTGCAAGTATGAGTAAGTTACTTACCCAGACTATTAGAAGGGTGGTGTGCTACAGGTGTGCTTAACCAGACTAGTCTTAACAGATCATATCATGCATTATGAGATGCTATCAGAAGGATGGTGTGCTACAGGTGTGCTTATATGCAGGCCCCCTTTTGATGAGGGGCTTCTGTTAGTAGCAACAGCAGTAAGGTATGTTCCTGACTTTTATCCACAGTGAGTTTCAACAACATTGCCCAGGCAACCTGGCATGATATTAGTAAAAAAGAGGTAGACCATGTCATCTAAGTGAAGCATCAATCCCAGCAACATCTTAAAGTATATAGAGGGGTAAATGATGCTCCATAGTACTAGCAGTCCTGAATTTTACCGTGGAAGATAACAAGTGAATTTGATGATAGTGGAATGCAGCACAGGTTTTATATACATCTACAGCCACAAAAATGAATCGACATTTATCATTTCATTTTACCACATATAGGGGTGGGAAAAGCTCATTGCAAGACTATCAGGTGTGTACAGCAGATTTCTGGTGCTGAATATTTTTTCAAAACATTTTTATTAGCAAAATGGAGAACTTCGTTTTACATGTATTTTTTTCTCTGCTAAACTTGCTTTATTTTATTCAGAATAATAGGAGAGCTGGAGCATTCTCTTGCACGCAATGAACACAAGGCAGAGAGTCTTGCAGAACCCACAGACACATTCACTTGCAGACATATGGCGTACATGCCTGTGACCAGTTTGTAGAAACTCCAGTTGACTTATTGCACATCTTTGTGGTGCTGAAGGAAACAGGGCCACATAGCAACACCCCATATGGCACAGTTACGGCATGTAGACTCCACACAGATCTCATCTGGAAACTGAATCAGAGAAACAGGAGCCTCACAAAACAGCAACACAGACTGTCACTGTTGTCACTTTGTCACCCTAACAACTTCATTATCTCTTTGCACTCCAACTTCCTCGTATAGTGAAAAACAATTGTGTAGTTGGCTGTCAGTCCTTAATACTTACATTCACTACAAGTAACCATGTGCCTGTAATTATTCAGTCTCGGAGCTGAGAGTACTTTTCTACAAAGAAGTAAAGAGACTTGGATAAAACACATACTATGAACCAGAAGCCAAGTAGTAGATTTATTCTGATTCCATACTTAATTGCGCTACTCAAAAGCATTGGATTACTCCATCCACCCCCCCCCCTCCCCCAATTGATGAGTGGTGGTACTGAAGTCAGACAAATGGGTTAGTATGTGATGAAAAAAATGGCATGTGATAATCGCTTTTGTTTTCAGTACTGTATGATAGCATACAAGAAAACAAATCTTTCAGTTAGAGAACATAACTGACAAAACCATCAGACTGCTGTTTAAATCTTTTAATTATCTCTAAGATTTTGTAACCTAATTAGTCAGCATTGCAATTTAAATCTGACCCTGTCAGTCTGTTACTAAACTTAGACCATGCTCAGTTTTTTTTTTCAGTATGCATGCTTTGTATTAGCTTTCTTTTCTGGGATGGCTTAGCATACCAAGCACTATATCCAAAAAGAATTTTGAATGCAAACAAAACCTTGCAGAAGAAACAACATTTTCATTTCTGTGGTGTGGCACAACACGCTCTGGCTTCTTATATAATCACATGCCTCATTCAGCTGGAAGACTTTGATACACAGCCATTCTGCTGTATGTTTTAGCTTGCTGGTGTTTGGAAAGACTGTTATGCTCATGTACTGGGCAGCTTACAAAGGAGGCTTTTATACGTCTGACTGTCAGGGAGGAGTTGTACATTGTTTTGTTCTTTGGTATGGTACAGATCATTTGGCTCATGGCAGGCATCCAGAGACACTGTGGTCTGGGAATGAAGTTATCTAGATATGAGGTCTGTGAGATAAACACCTTAACCATTATGCCAACCCCTGGAAGAGGTTTTGTAAGGAAGAGTGGGATTAATTTGAGGATTATGACTGAAACCACAAAATAGGGTGACACTTGTAGTGAAGAGAGGCTGGAACCCACCAAAGCATTAGGACTGAAAGGAAAATAATAAATGAGGCTAATTCTGAGGAAATGAGGGCAGCTGGTGGGGGTTAATGCAGACTCCCATTTATAGAACAAGTCTAATTTACCATATTCAAAAATGAATCCACAGAGGCACTGAATACAGGAACGTATGAAAATGTGCAACAGAAAGATGTTTAGTCCTTTCTGTTATGAAGGTAGTGAGCAGTAAATGCTCATACAGCCAGCCTTCTCTTACTGCCACATTTGTCCAATTTTCCAAAGTCCTTTTAATGGTATATCAATGTTTATATTACATGTACTCACCATTCTGAGGCCTAGTCCTTACATTTGTCCACTACTTTGTAAAAAAGACTAACGTGTAATCTGAACACAGCATGTTTTGTCTTTTGACTCACTTCTGTCCAATGTGATGTTCTGTACCTACCCTATCAGTGTATTTGTCTCACTTCTGTCCAATGTGATGTTCCGTACCTACCCTATCAGGGTGTTATGTAACTGAGTCATATCATTTTATTCATACCTCTCAACAGTAATGAATTCCTTGGTATTTACTAGTTTTGAGGGCAAAATACAGTAAACTCTCTGTTAACCAGAACTCTCAAGCAACCAGAAAAAAAAATCGAAGAAATACAGTACAATTTTCATGTGTTGCACTTTGCCCCCCCCCTGCAGAAACATACCTTATGTTTTTAGATTTTTAAAGTTTTAAAAAGGAAGATGGGAATAAATTCCCTCTCTGCCCAACCTAAGAACAAGTCAAACCAAACAAATAGTATATGGTACAGTATTAGACAGGCCTATTTTTAATAGGAACTCTCAAGCAACCAGGAACTACAGTTATCCGGCATTCCCATAGGTGCTGGTTAACTGAGAGTTTACAGTAATGGGGTGCCACAAATTTCCAAGTTGTCTTTCAATTCCCGATTTTTTTTTTTTTTAAATTTATAATTTTAAGTTATGGCTGATGTCATCATGCATCGCCAGTGCATCCCGCAACATTATCAACGTACAGGGGTGTGTGTGATGACATCAGCTTTGTGAGGAAGTGCCTGACTGCCTGTCAGACTCAGAGACTGGAGCAGGAGTTTCAAACCACGGGTGGTGATGTTGCCACTGTTTATTTGCTGGTATAGGGTCTTATCACCTTGGTTTGTAGCTGAAAAGTGGCCCTTAGGCTAACTCACTTAATAGACCGCACCAGCAAACAAATAAATGCTACTTGCATTTCTGTTGTCTGATGTTCATGGACTGAAAACTGTTCAAAAATACAGAATAAAGGGTGAATCTAGGAAATCAAGTCTTGTATACCTCATTGTAAGTCTGTTTCTGCTTGCATACGAAATGGTTTACTTCTGTGACTCTATTAGTGCAAGTCCTGCCACTGCTGCTGAGAAGCATGACTTCATAAAGGTAGTAAATGTTTTGCATTTAAAAGGTTAAGTTAATGTAGGTCATGGGCGAATGTGGATGTGTTGGATGTTGCTACTGTTTCTTTGCTGGCGTAGAGTGTTATTGCCTTGGCTCTTAGCTGAAAAGCAACCGTTAGACTAATGCATATAACAGACCACACTAACAAGGAAATAAATGCTGCTCACAATTCTGTTGTCTGATAATGACAAACTGAAAACTGTTCAAAAATACATAATAAGAGGTGAATCTGGAAAACAAACTGTTAAGGTCTTGTATACCTCATTGTACGTCTGTTTCTGCTTGCATACAAAATGGTTTACTTCTGTGACTCTGTTATTGCAAGTCCTGCCACTGCCGCTGAGAAGCATGACTTCATAAAGGTAATAAATGTTTTGCATTTAAAAGGTTAAGTTAATGTAGGTCATGGGCGAATGTGGATGTGTCTGTGATTGTTATCCACTGAATTCGGCAGTTTTGGTATTGGTGCATCAAGCTGTGCTAGATCAGGTATTCTAATTAGTATTTACTAGCAAGTTTTAGTTGTAAGTTTACCTACGAATTGCATTGATTGTTTCTTCAATATTTATTTTTCATTAATATTGGTGTTCAATTTGTTGTAATCGATGGAGTTCTGGAGAAGCAGATTAGCTATATGAAACATTTAAATAAGACAGGTTTTTATCAACTCATTTTAAGTTCTCCTTCTTTCTTTTTTTTTTTTTCAGAAAAATATACATTTATTTCACAATGCAGCCACTATCCAGGAAATGGCATTTCAAATAATAAATAGTTGTTAAACTTGACAGTTATTCTGAGTAGTACAAGATGATGAATTACCACATATGTGGGCAGTACACTAAACACCAAAAGTGTGATGAGAGAAATAGGGACACAGGTGGACAGTGGTCTCACCTTCGATAATCACATCGCCACAACAGTCAGGAAATCCTTCATCTGGCACACCTCATCATTAAGGGCTTTTCATCCAGAAAAAAGGAGGTCATTGTCCCACTGTACTCCTCCCTCATTAGACCCATTATAGAGTACAATGCCCCATTTGGTATGTATCGCACAAGACATCTGCAACAGCTGGAAAGGCCACAGAAATACCTCACTAAAAGAATCACAAGCCTAAAGCAGATGCCCTATGCTGAACATCTAAAAACCCTCCAGCTATACTCTGTGGCATATCGTCTACTCGGAGGTAATCTCTGCTTAACATACAAGTCCATGTCATACCCTGAGCTTTTGGACATGCTCCACTTAAAGAAATCCCAATCCCTCAGAGCCACATGCTCCAGGGATCTAAACCTTGTCATCACAATGAACATAACATGCTGGAGGGATAGGTTCCTGACCTAGAGACTCCCCATACTCTGGAATAGACTGCCCATACATGTCAAGCAAAGCGCCTCCTTGACCCTCTTCAAAAGGAACCTTGACTCACCCCGGGGATCACGTCAGTCACCCTGCTAGACAGGGGTCCAGGGAAGTAAATATTGTGGGAAGAAATATCCAGGGAATTGTTATGGCTAGGCTTGCATAGGCCCTAGGGCCGATGGCCTAGTACCAACCTATGAACCTAAGATAGTAATATGGTCTCTACAGCTGGTGGTGTTAATAGTAAAAAGGTAATTTGGTGAGTGAGAGTAAACTATTAAAACAGCTATGAAATTTAATGATTGTAGATACTTTGAAACATTTGTGACTATCTTAACAACACGCACTACACTGGTATGAACAAAAACAATTCCTTCTCTGAACCCTAGCAGGGAACAAGGTTGCCAGCTTTTCAAATGCCCAAAGATGGAGATTCTTTATGGAAGTATGCCATATTGCAAGACAAACTATACCCACAAACCAGTGCAAAGGACTGCTCTTCATCTTTTTTTCCAAAATAAATGATCACTGTTGTAGAGTTATTTATTTATTTATTTTACATTTGTTAACCTGGAGAGTCCAGCTGGATATAGGTTCATTTTCAGTGGAGGCCTGGGGAGTAAAGCTCCATAGCAATTTTAACATACAAGACGGCAACTATAACAAAAAGGCACATTTGACAACATACATTAAGACACATTTCTTACACCTTAGAGAAGATGGTTCAAATACAAAATAGCCAAAGATTCCAAAGACTACCACAAGGCATTCTATAACAAAGTCAAGAATCTAAATGGCAATGCTCAGATCTGCTCTGAGCTACAACAGAATGGCATTAAATATACTGATCCCAAGGATATTGCCAATATCCTGGCAGATCAGTTCAGTGCCAACTTCACTCCCTAAACGGCCCATCTCAATACCAGAAGATTGCCAAATTCCGGTAATAATGGCCACACAGGTAAAAAAACGCACTCTCCATACCTAAGAATACAGCATCCATGGGACCAGATGACTTCCCGGGCTGTGCATTACATGAACTACAAAATGAACTGGGGCCTCACCTTAGTGTCATGTTTAATCATAGCCTCACCTCAGGCTTCGTGCCCACTGAGTGGTGCACAGCTACAGTTATCCCTCTCCACAAGGAGGGATCCACCTTGGATCCTGGGAACTACCGCCCCATCAGTCTGATGAGCCTGATCTGCAAGGCCATGGAATGTATTATCATGGAACTTATAAACAAAGATATTGGCAACCTTAAAACACTGGACCGTACACAGTTTGGGTTTGTGAGGGGCTGATCTTGTCTCCTGAACCTGATTGACTTCTTCGAATCAGTCTCCAGAGCCGTGGCCAAGGGTAAGGTGGTCCAAACAGCCTATCTGGACCTCACCAAGGCCTTTGACACCATCCCCCACTCTGGAATCATAGATAGACTTACTAAGCTTGGCATTAATCCCTACATCACTCGATGGATTACCAACTGGCTTACTGACAGAACCCACACTATAAAAGTAGCCAAATCCAAATCCAGCTCCAGACAAGTGGAGTACCTCAGGGTTCAGTCCTGTGACTGCTCTTGTTTGACATCTACTTCTCTGACGTACAGGCCCAACACTAAGGGACTCTGGCTAACAAAGTTCACAGATGACTGCAAACTGCGAGCCATTATTGAATTCCCAAATGATGTGGATACTTTACAAAAGGGCCTTACAGAAACAGATGCTTGGTGCCAGAGCCATGGGCTCAAGCCCAATGCCAAGAAATGTATAGTTATACTCTTTGGGAAAAAACATGTACCCATGAATTACCACATAGGTGGCAGTACACTAAATACCGAAAGTGTGTTAAGAGATGTAGGGACACAGTTGGACAGTGGTCTCACCTTTGATAACCACATCGCCACAACAGTCAGGAAATCCTTCTATGTGGCACACCTCATCACTAAGGGCTTTTCATCCAGAAAAAAGGAGGTCATTGTCCCACTGTACTCATCCCTCATTAGACCCATTATAGAATACAATGCCCCATTTGGTATGTACCTCTCAAGACATCTGCAGCAACTGGAAAGGCTGCAGAAATACTCACTAAAAGAATCACAGGCCTAAAGCAGATGCCCTATGCTGACCGCCTTAAAAAACTCCAGCTATACTCTGTCGCTTATTGTCTACTCAGAGGCGATCTCTGCTTAACATACAAGGCCATGTCAAACCCAGAGCTGTTGGACATTCTACACTTAAAGAAATCCCAATCCTTCAGTAACACACGTTCCAGGGATCGAAACCTTGTCATCACAATAGACAAAATATGCTGGAGAGATAGGTTCCTGACCCAGAGACTCCCCAGACTCTGGAATAGACTGCCCATACATGTCAAGCAGAGCGCCTCTTTGGCCATCTTCAAAAGGGACCTTGACGATTGGATGGGAGAAAGGAAATTCACCCCAGGGATCATGTCAATCACTGCTAGACAGGGGTCCAGGGAAGTAAATAATGTGGGAAGAAATAGCCAGGGAATTGTTATGGACAGGCTTATATAGGCCCTAGGGCCGATAGCCTAGTACCAATCTATGGATGTACAATAGTCTTC
This sequence comes from Protopterus annectens, assembly GCF_019279795.1. Taxonomy (NCBI): domain Eukaryota; kingdom Metazoa; phylum Chordata; order Ceratodontiformes; family Protopteridae; genus Protopterus; species Protopterus annectens. Next base: position 552,555,448 of record NC_056751.1, on the reverse strand, counting down.
TTGTCAATGAGGAGACTTTACATCTAAACATATGGACAATAAAAGCCTGTAGTTACAATATTACTCTAGTTGATAATAGCAAAAAATAATGAATTACTAGCCAGGGGTGGTACAGGAGCATAGTCTATTATTCAGGAAGGGTATTTTGAGTAGTTTCTTGAATTGGGTTAAGGAGTTGTTACTTATTATATGAGCAGGAAGGGAGTTCCAGATTTTAGATATGTAGTGGCTGTAGATGAATTTACCTGCCTCATTGTTAAGTTTGGTTACCTTAAGGCGGTGTTGGGTGCTTGATCTTAAGGATCTGGTAGTGGTGTAGGGTTGAAGCAGTTGTTGTAGGGCTGGGGAGTTGTCTGAGTGATGTAATACTTTGTGTGCGAGTGATAGTTGATTGACTTGAAGTATTAGTGGGAGTTCTAACCAGTTGAGTTTTTTGAGGCTTTCGCAATGGTGGATTCTAGAAGGTGAACCTGTGGCAAATCTAGCTATCTTATTATAACAGCTGTCAAGTTTGTTTAGGTCTGTTTTTCGGAGATTTGTAAGCACAGGGGAGGCATAGAGTAAGGTGGAGAGCTGGTGTGTCCTGGCTGTAGTAATTTTGGAGTGGTTGGAGAGAAGTTATTTAATTAATTATAATTATATTTTAGTTTATTATAATTATAATTTAGTTGTTTAATTAGTTATTTATTTTGTATTATGTAAAATTAAGATGGTTCAAATACAAAATAGTTAGCAATGCACAACTGCTAAGAAATCTTGACAAAGCCAAAAATAATGGTGGGACAAAGGCCCAAAAATCTGGACAGTTTTTAAATATTGCTCCTGTAAACTCAGATGGTTGGTAGAATGTATTTTCTGAGGGATATGAAGTCTAAAATTCAAATGTGTGCCATTATTTTTTATTTGGTGACTTCAATCTTCATGTTGATATCCCACAATTCCATTGGAGTGGTTGGGGTTATGTGATTATGTATGCAAATTTTATGTTTATCAGCATCCCAATTTTTGGCCAGTTGTAACCTACTTTTCATGGGCCTTTGTCCAGATTTTTGATGTTTCCAGGTTAAAAAGTACAATCTTATTTCATCTGTCCTTCGAAGCAGAAGGACTCCACATTTTCAGCCATCCCAAATAGTTGCACTGATTTATACCTTTTACATGGTTTGAGAATCTGCTCCATTTCTGTTTACTTTATCCTAACAGTCCATGTAAGTCTAGGGTGAAGAATTGCAGTGTGTGCCATATAAGGTCTAACCAGAAGATGCAGATAAAACACTTCAACTTACGAAGTGTTACTCATTCCTTCCTTAGTAGTCTGTTTCTTGTACAGCACAGAATACTTTTATTTAAAAAATTTGTTATTTAAGGAAACTATATTTATTTTAAAATATGGTACGTTGACACCTGCTGGATTGAATATGGAATGCAGCTGAAAGTCTTTATTGTGATTTTTTTAGTGATTGGATGATTTTATAACTGGTGATAATTGTGGAGGGTATTTAATGATGTATTTTATTGATATTCATTAACTCCTGGAAGGCCGGTGTGCTTAGGTGCTAGAGCAGCTTTGCATTTTCGTGTTGATATTAAAGAATTTGATATTGGATCCCTGTCTTTGTGATAGATTATTTTTATTTTATTGATTGTGTTGGAATATTTCTTGTATTTCCTCTGAAGATGGGAGAGCAAAAACTGTCTGAAGAAATATTGTACTCCCTAGACAGCACAATGTGTATGTCAGAATGCACTTTTAGTCAGGTTTCCAGTAATGAAAGGACATAACATGGAACTATAAAAGCTTACTTCTTTTTGACAAGGACATAGTTTCATTGGTAGGTACTAGGCTATGGGCCTATACAAGCCTAGTCCAAAAGGTACCCTGGCTATCGCCACCCAAGAAAATTATTTCCTGTGCCCCTGTCAAGCAGAGCCACAGAAGTGATCCTGGGGTGAATTTCCTATTACTCATCTAATCAAGATTTTTCTTGAAGAGTGCTAATGAGGAGCTCTGTTTGACATGAGTAGTCTGTACCAGAGTGTGGGAAGTCTCTGGGACAGGAATCTATCCCTCCAGCATGTTCTGTTTATTGTGGTGACAAAGATTAGGTCCCTAGAGTGTGTAGCTTGGAGGGATTGGGATTTCTTTAAGTGGAGCATGTCCAACAGCTCTGGGTTTGACACAGCTTTGTATGTTAGGCAGAGACCGCCTCTGAGTAGGCGATATGCGACAGAGTAAAGCTGGAGTTTTTTGAGACAGTCTGCGTAGGGCATCTGTTTGAGGCCAGTAATCCTCTTTGTGAGGTATTTCTGCAGCCTTTCCAGTTGTTGTAGATGTCTTGTGAGGTACATACCAAAAGGGACATTGTACTCTATAATGCGTCTAATGAGTGATGAGTAGAGGGGAACAATGACTTCTTTTATTCTGGATGAGAAACCTTTTGTGATGAGGTGTGCCACGTAGAAGGATTTCCTGACCACTGTGGCAATGTGATTATCAAAGGAGAAACTACTGTCCACCTGTGTCCCAAGGTCTTTTATCACACTTTCAGTGTTAAGTGTACTACTGCCTATGTGGTAGTTCATGGGTACAGAGTTTTTACCAAAGGGGATGACAACGCTCTTTTGGGCATTGAGCTTGAGGCCATAGCTTTGACACTAGGCATCTGTCTCGGTGAGGACCTTTTGTAGGATGTCCACATCGTTAGGAGTTTCGATTATGGCTCCTAGTTTGCAGTCATCTGTGAACTTAGTTAGCCAAAGACCTTCTGCGTTAGCCTGTATTTCAGAGAAGTAGATACCATGTAGAAGAGGACCCAGGAGTGACCCCTGTGGTACTCCACTTGTCACTGGTCTGAAGTCTGATTTGGAGTCTGCTACTCTCACAGTGTGGGTTCTGTCAGTAAGCCAGTTGGCAACCCATCTTGTGACATAGGGATTTATACCTAGTTTAGTGAGAGAGATAAACATGACCGTATTAGGACCATTAGAACCCTTATGGAATTAGTTTTGGACACAAATGTTGTCTTTGAGGAGCAGTTATTTAAGCAATGCAAGGGTGTGGCAATGGGGGCCATTTGTTCCCCTATTTTTGCAAATTTAGTTGTAGCATTTTGGGAACATGAGTTTGTTTTTAATAGTCAATATGCCCAATGTTGGAATTATTATGGGAGATATTTGGATGATATTATTATTTTTTGGAATGGAAGCGAGGTAGAACTACAGAATTTTTGTTATATAAACCATAGCACCAATTTTTTAGACTTTACATACACAATAGGTAATGATGAAATAAATTACCTAGATATTACCATCATTAAAGACATAGAGAAGAGGAGTTTTAGAACAACCATCTTCAGAAAACCAACCTTTTCTAACACCCTATTACATTTTAATAGTTTTCACCCACTCTATCAGAAAAAATCCCTGGTTAAGGGACAGGGTGTCCGTTTGCCAGGATATCTGAGTGGTATGAATTTTTACATCAGGTTCAAGTATTGAGAGGGATGCTTGTACAAAGGGGCTACCCTGATTTATTTTTAGATGTGATTTTACAGGAAGTGGTTGCTAAAAGAGAAAGGGGCCATTTATTTCCTCTGCTTGGAAAAGGTAATACCCCACAAATGGGGTTACCCACTGTAGAGACTGATGGATTTAAGAAGGCGGCTATTTTTAGTTATAACAAGCAATTTAATGGCATTAAACAGATTATATGTCATAATTGGATTTTATTTCACACCAGTCAGGACCTTATAGACATTGTAGGAATGACACCAAAAATAATTTACCAAAAAGGCACTTTTAAAAATATGTTAGAGAGGAAATGTAAGGCCAGTACTAGCATAGGAGGTATGTATAAATGTGGATTCTGCCTGTAATGTAAGCACATTATGGAAAGTACTATGGTAAAAATACCCAATTATGGAAGGCATATACACAAAAAGAAGTACTCTTGTAGTACTAAGTCAGTAATTTACCTTGCCCTATGTGATTCATGTCCAAGCTTTTACATTGGGAAGACTATTAATGCCCTTAGGACTAGGGTATATCAACATTTCTATGACATCAAAAAACAAGATCCCAACAATGCTTTGGCTGTACATGTCCTTAATAATGAAGGGCACAGTTTTTTGTCTACTGTCTTAGAACATGTAGTAATGGGTGATAGGGGAGGTCCTTTAAATGACTTTTTAGAACTGCAAGAATTGAGATGGCAGTTCAGAACTAATGCCACTGAACAACCAGTACTTAATAGTAATATCTCCATAAGCCCTTTTCTTAGGCTTAGGGCAGCGGGATATATATAGAAATATCTGATTATATAACAGTAATGGTTTCAGATAGCTCTTTTATATATGTGTATATATGTGTGCGTGTGTGTATATATATATATATATATATATATATATATATATATATATATATATATATATTGTTATTTATTATGATGTATGTTTTTTAAGGATGTTCTTCGTCTTCCATTGCTGCAGTCCTGACTATGAATACCAGAGGGTCAGGCATGACGCATGGTCATGCAGAAGCAATTTTGCGAGTGCAGGTTGGCGTATTTCGAACCGGAGTTTCAGACCGAAACAGAGTTGGCTAAAACATTTTGGTTTTTCTTGCCTCAGTATTTTACCGATGTCAGAAAAAGTGAATAACTGTATTTCTTGGGAAACAGATACCTCATAGGGATTATCATACCTTGTGTATACCTTGTTTAGGGCCTGAGCACGGCGTTGTTGGTTGCCGCCTTGTGCTAGGTTTTAACAAACGCACTATTAAGAGGAGGTTAGACTGTGCCAGGTTAGTGTTTGGGAAGCGTTGCAATTATAAAATGCCATGCCGCAAGGATAAAACAGTAAGCCTAGGGGTTGAGGAACGGCAGTCCCGGGTTCTTTGGAAGGCTCAGTGGAGCCGAGGTTTTGCCAGGAGTTTCCATGGAGTCCCAGGCAGAAACTATACTTTTACAGGATGTGCCTTCGCCAGGCTGGGGCTTCTCAGGTGACTGTTCTTTCCTCTCTCTCTTCCAGTTAGGGCCTCTCCCCTTCTGTTACCAAAACTTCTATGAGAGGTAGGCCTACTTCAGCTTCAGTGGGGCTTCTCCTACCATTTCAGGTTCTGTACCTAAGAAACATATGCTTAAGATGGCAAAGAAGATTTGATTACTATGAGGGGGGTTCTATGCCCCGCCTGATAAGAGGCCTAGGGTGGAATCTGAGTTTGAGAGTTTTGAACAGTGTTCTGAGGCTTCAGAATCTTCTGTGGAAGATTTGCAGGAGTATCCTCCTATTCTGATTCTGATGTGGATGATTCCAGCGTCTCCACCTGAGGATTTCTCATTTTCAGAGAGAGACTGCATCATGAGGGAGCACTTTAAATGGGAAGGCCAGGATTACTCTGACTCCAGGAAAAGGCTTAGGGAGTTCTTGTTTTACCTCAGCATAGGCCTTTAGCTATTCCTCCTGTGTTGAATGTGGTGGAAGATGTTTTGCAGAGGCTTCCCTGAACCCTGACTCTTTGCCTCCTGCTCCTGTTAAGCCTGATAGGTATTATAGGGTGCCCAAGCTCATAAATATTTGTTTAAGTCAGTCCTGAGGACCACCCACTATTTCCCAGGGGGGCTAGGGTGTAAAAAGCTTCTGTGGTTAAAAATCCTGTCCCCACTGATAAAGAGCTTTGGATAGGTGGGGAAAGAAAGTGTATACTTCTTCCACTCTAGCCATGAGAGCTTTGAATTGTCAGTTTCACATGTTAAAATATCAGAATTACCTTCTTTTGAAATCTAAGGTGGATCGGAAGGTATTGAGTGTAAAGTGTTGCTGGATTTGGTTCATGTGTCGAACAAGTGGGTAAGCATTCTTTGCAATGTGGTTTTGATGCTGTACAGGCCTCGAGGGTGGCTGCTACCAGCTCTGTTCTTGCATGCCTGGTTGAAGGATCAGAATTTAGCTGAGCATGTTAAGACAAGGATTTTGGATGCTCCTTTACAGTCTGATGTGTTGTTTGGTTGTGGAAGCTGTTTTAAAGAAAATGGAGGACAAAGCTAAGTCTATGCAAACTGTTAAAGATTTGTTTAGTAGAAATTGGCCTGCTAAGGGGTGGACATATCCTGCTTATGATTCCCAGTCTAGGGTAGGTCTAGGCGTGGTAGGGGCAGGGTTCAAAGTTCTTTAGGCCTAGAACAGGGAGTTCACCTGCTCAGACTTCTGGTGAGGGCAGGGTCAGTCCTTAAACAGACCCAATGACCTGTTTCTTCAGCTGCCAGCAGATTCCGCCTGGCAGCTCCTTTGGGGAAGACTGTCTCTTTCAAGAAATTGGGATTTAATTACTCAAGACAAATGGGTGTTGGATATCATTCACCACGGTTACAGATTTTATTTCCATCAAGGCATGCCAGGCGTTCCTCCTCTACAAAGAACAAGCAAGTTTTACAGTTACTTCACATAGGGGCCATTCAGCCAGTCCCTGTGTCAGAGAGGGCCCGGATTTGTTCCTTGTACCAAAGAGGACCAATTTTGGATTTATCTCTCCTCAACACGTTTTTGGACATTCCCAAGTTCAAGATGTTGGCGTTACAACAGCTTTTACCTCTGCTGGGCAAAGATCACTGGATGGTAACTTTAGATCTCAAGGAAGCTTACCTTCATGTGCCTATAAGGCTAAGTTGCAGAAAGTATCTGCGGGTTCGAGCTGGAAATTCTCATTATCAGTTCTCTGCATTGCCCTTTGGCTTATCTAAGAGTATTCACAGGTTCTGGCTCTCCAGTGATAGCTTACTTCAGGCTTCAAGAATTCAAATCTATCCTTACTTGGACGACTGCCTGATTCTGGCTCAAAAAAGGAAGACCTTCTACAGCATCTGGAATATGTTATAGCAGTGCTAAGATGCCTAGGGTATTCTGTGAGCGAAATAAAGTCCAGTCTAGTACCCTCTCAAGACATGTGCTTTCTGGGTGTAAGACTGAATACAGCAGCCTTTTTAACCCCGGACAAACAAAAGAGTCTGTCACTTTACTTCCATCAACTATCTCATCAGTCCGTGCTGACTGCAAGTCCTAGCATTAGGGTTCATGGCATCTTGTATTCTGGTGCTTCCCAATGCCAAACTGCATATGAGGAAGCTACAATGGTATATCAAAAATGTATGGACACAGCACTGCCAGGATTTGGACACTGTCATTCAAATAATACCTTGCATTCAAAAGAATTTTTGTGGTGGGCTCAGGAATGTCACTAACAAAAGGAGGACTGTGACACCCGCCCAGAGGCAAGTCAGATTCTAACGACAGAATGCTCGGACATTGCTTGGGGAGCTCATCTAAATGGAAAGTGGATACAAGACAAGTGGCCTGCCAGACTACAGCATCTACATATCAACATGAAGGAGATGTTAGTCCAGTTTGCATTAATGGCTTTCAAGGAGTTACTCTTCCAGGGCAGGTGTTGATTCTAACAGACAACACAACTGTCATGTGGTACATCAACAAGGGGAACACATTCTTATCCTCTATGCAGGCAAGCAATGATTTTATGGGAGCAACTAACTCTTCAGGCAAGGTTTCTGCCAGAGCACAGAACTCCTTAGCAGATGTGTTAAGCAGACAAATCATGGATCCCCACGGTGGAATTGGATCTTCATGTATTTCAGAAACTGACAGTGTCATGGGGACTCCATCAGACATAGATCTGTCTTCTCCACTAAACCACCAGCTGCCAAGTATTGCACAAAGGGTTTCATCACACAGCTTGGAAAGTGGATGCTCTGTCTTTCAGTTGGAAAAACCTTCATGTGTATGCCTTTCCACCTCTACCGCTTCTTCCAAAGGTACTATTAAAGGTCAGACAAGACAGGCCAAGGATGATTCTGATAGCTCCAGATTGGCCTCGGCAACACTGGTACCCACTTCTCTGAGTCTGGTAAAGAAGCCTCCATGGCCTTTACCTCTGATTCCTCATCTGTTATCTCAGAAGGACGGTCATCTGCTCAATGTCAAGCTTCAATCTCTTCATCTCACAGCCTGGCATATTCTGTGTTGAAACACAGCAGGTCTCAACTTCCTCAACAAGTTTTAAATGTGATTATGGAAGCTAGAAGGCCTAGTATTAGGAGAGTGAAAAAATGGAAGAGATTTTTATTTTGGAGTACAGCAAAGAATTTGGAGATTTCAGAGCCTAATTTGAGTGTGGCTCTTCAATATCTTACTGAATTATTGGACAAAGGTTTGTCCTTCTCTTCCATAAAGATTCATGCTGCAGCAATTTCAGCTCACTATGATTGTGACCCACCTTTGTTTATCCTTTGTTCAAGCAGTTTCTTAGAGGGCAAAGAATATAAGACCCCGAGCTCCTACTCCTGCTTGGGATCTCAATTTTGTGTTGGAAAAACTTACTCTACAACCTTTTGAGCCTGCAGCTACTGCTGAATTGAAATATTTGTCATGGAAGACTGCTTTTCTGTTGGCTATTACTTCTGCAAGAAGGGTGTCTGAGTTGCAGGCCCTTATGGCAGTAGCCCTTTGATTTTCCATAAGGACAGGTATCCTAATCCTTCCTTTATGCCTAAGGTGGTTTCTAGTGTGGCTTTAAACCAAACTATTCATTTGCCTACGTTTTTGCAGATCCTCAAAATAAAGGGGAAAAGAAAGATTTTGCACACTTTAGATGTACACAGGCAATATTATTTGAGCAGGACTAAGAATTTTAGGCAGTCTCAGCAGTTACTTGTTTCTTTTGCTTTGAGTTCACAGGGCAAGCCTGTGTCAAAACAAACTATTTCTAGGTGGATTGGCTTTTGCATTGCATTTTGTTATTCCCATCATGGCAAGGAGATTCCAGCTGGGATTAGGCCTCATTCCACTAGGGCTACTGCCACTTCAACAGCATTTCTAAGGGGGTGGCAACTAAGGATATTCTGGAAGCAGCTACTTGGAGTTCAGTGCATACTTTCTCTAGGCATTATCACCTTCCTATATACTCTAAGACTAGGGCTGGTTTTGCCACAGCTGTTTTACAAGGCATGTTGTCAGCTCCTGCTGCTTTATAGTTTGCCAGCCTCCTTACCTCTGCTTTGGGATTCTACCCAATAGTCAGGACTGCAGCAATGGAAGGCGAAGAACATAATACAGTTTTGTACCTAACAAAAAGGAAGATGTTCGGGATTCCATTCTCCCTCCTTCCCCTCTGTGTTTAGGGGTGGTTGTGTAGGTGAGTTTACATGCTTATATTTTATATATATATATATATTGTTGTATATATTATACATGTTTTTGGTGCAGGTTGTTTTGGGACTTGTCTTTTTGGGTCTTCTGACATCTGGGGCAAGAAAAGACTGAGGATATGACGTCGGTCATGCGTAGTACCCTCTGGTATTCGGGCCGACTGGGACCCGGACTATACCCAATAGTCAGGACTGCAGCAATGGAATCCTCGAACATCTACATTTATGGTAGGTACAAAACTGTACTTTTGCATATTTTGCACATTGTTTTTATATGTGTTTTAAAAGTTCTGAATATTGATTTGTTTTTGCCTGGAAGGGGATGCATATGTATTACCATGAATTTGTACTGTTACGTTTTAGTGGTGTATACCTTTTAGGTAATTGTCAATTAACATCAGTGAATTTTAGGCAGGTATTTTATGCTAGGTCAATACATTATTTATATATATATATATATATATATATATATATATATATATATATATATATATATATATATATATATATATATATATACATATATATATAGTTACTGGATGTGTTTGTTATTCTGATGAAGTTTCTTATTTAAAAAACAAAAGCGCTCAAAGACTTTTGGTGGATCCTGATATACTACTTCTCTTTGGTTACCTAGTTTAGTGAGTTTATCTATAATTCCAGAGTGGGGGATGGTGTCGAATAATTTGAAATTGAGAAATTCTGGTTTCTTTTTTTATTTTAAATTTAGTGGATGGTCTTGGAGGTGAGGTTTGAATGCTAAAATAAATGTGCTGCTTAAAAGTAACCCTTTTCACATGAGTCATAGAAAATGTTCCAGGCTTAGGAGTGGAGGGAATTCACATCAATGTAGATTGAAGAAAGGTCAAAAATGTTGAAAACTGCACTGAATGAGGACCAGTACAATCAACTTACATAAACAATAGTTATTGGTTTGTGGTGAGGTGGCATAAAAGTAATGACTTTGTAAAAGATTTGGGAATTATTATATCAGGTGTCTGGAATCCATACAGCATGCCAAGGCTGCTGAAAGGACAAGCTGGAAGCCAACTTGTAGAAGGACCTTTAAAAAAATCAAAGATATCTTACCTGAAGCCACATGCATAGTTCTGTATGCCTTATCTCTGTGAAAAAGGACAAAAAGTTCAGAGAAGTGTGCCAAAAATAGTTTGCAGCCAAGGTTTTATGCGGTGAAAGTGAATAGGAATCTGTTTATGTACTGGGAATGAGGGGAAATCTGTGGTAAAACATTCAGATTTGTGAAGACCTTAAGTTAGGTAGGATTTATAAGTGAAAGGGCATGTCAACAAAAAGCATATCAGATAACATTTTCCTGTTTTTCCCATGAGGAAGTGGTTGCTCTAAGTTGTTGTCGAAGATACGCCTATTGTATGCATTCAGGAATGCTTGCAACATGAAGAGGAGAGCTGTGTGTTTGGGAAACGTAAGGTGAGCGTAGTGGACCAGTATATCCCATCATGGTTGTGTGACCATACAGCTAAGATAATAAGAAACAAAAACAAGCAGTGCTGTTCCTGTGAAATTATAGATATTTTAGGCAAAGGCAACAGATCTTTTATAATGTGCATCTCTGACTTAATGTTAACTTGAAATATGCAGTCAGCTCACAATGCAAGAAATAAAAAAAAATGTTAAAAGTAATGTACATTTCGGAAACAAACGACAGTTTGTCTGTCAACTCTGGAAAAGGACCTTGGGATGTCATTGATAAAAAAATACATTTTAAAAGGTAACATCAGGATGTATGTCATACGAAGCAATAATAAGATTAAAGGGGCATTCGTGTGGAATAATGGATGACAAGGGGGGGGGTTAGTTCTCTACACCCCTGGGGGATCGATTATTATAGCAATAACCCACGCCTGGGTGTGGGTAATGCTAAATTTACCCACGGTTGGCGTGGTTTGGTCCCGAGGGACCAAACAAAGCCAACCGTGGGTAAATTTAGCATTACCCACACCCAGAAGTGGGTTATTGCTTTTATACCATGACATTATTTAAGAAAAGAAACTATTACTTTTCTTAAATAATGGCATAGTATAATGCCTGTTTGCTGCCCTTCCGCAGATATCTGGCATCCGGCAGTTCTGATGTACTGCGCCTGCGCAGTACATCAGAGCTGTGAGCAAAAGGGAGAAAGCAAGATCTCTGTTGCTTTTTTTAGTGTCTCGCTATGTTAAATGAGTTTAACATAGCGAGACAGTTTTAAAATAAGCAACGGACATCTCCGTTGCTTATTTTAAAACTGTCTCGCTATGTTAAACTCATTTAACATAGCGAGACATAAAAGCAACGGAGATCTTGCTTTCTCCGTTGCTTTTTAAAACACTGTCTCGTTATGTTAAAAATGGGTTTTTGGCGAAGTTTAAAATAAGCAACGGAGATCTCCGTTGCTTATTTTAAAGCTGTCTCGCTATGTTAAACCCATTTAACATAGCGAAATGTTTAAAATGAGTTATACTAATGGAAAAAAGTCCGGGCGACCGGACCTTTTTCCATTAGTATAACTCGATTTACATTGGCCAATCAGCGTGCACGTTTTGGGGGGGTCATGGTATAATTCTCAATAATCCCTTAACTACGATGCATTCTTATGATTAGGAATTGACTATAGTGCAACACATATAAATGAAAATAGTTAAAACATGCGTTGTATACTTTAAACAGGAAAACAGTCATACTGCTTACATCTTCCATTTTTGTATTTTGCTTGCTGTTTCTCTCTCTCTCTCTCTCTCTCTCGCTTTTAAAACTTATAAATGTAGAAGTACAGTTACACATTTATTATAAATGATTTCACCAGTAATTTATTTTTAATTCTGGTGTATCAACAGGACAAATCCAAAATGTTCTGAACTCTGAAAGGCATATTAAAGAATGGTATTAGTTGGTGTCAGTTATTCAACAGGTAGTGAGTGTATTTACCTGACTATGATTCAGTGTGCTAAACAAATGAATATGACACTGCAGTCCTCAGATACTTATGATGTGCCGTTTAGGAAATAACTGGTAAAGCTGAAGAAAAGGGGCCAAAGAAAGCTCCCCCAAATTTCCTGACTGATGCTGTGTAGGGGTCTGGTGACTGAATGATACTTGAAACAGTGCTGGTACCATGTAGTGACAAAGACAGCATCAACACACTTGCACTCTCATTATATGGCATTATCAAGGGTGTACTGTTGGTGTTATATGGATTTAAATGTGCTGGTCTGTTTTATGTGCTGCATTTCATTGGAACAAAGATGATACCCAACATGATGGGTATTGTTTGCTGCTGAAACTTCCTGCTTAAAGCAGTAAGCAGAATGAACTTTTCTACAAGTGATGGTTCTCCAAAATGTCCAGCTTATGGAAGAACCAAATATCTCCTTAAATTCTCACTGAATAAGCAGCATAAATGAAGAACCAGATTCATAATATCTTTCAGAGCTGCAAAGTTAATACTGACTTGTATAGCAGATCTACACAAATAGATGGTGGTTTGAATTTGTGGGGGGGGGGGGGGTGGATGGCTTAAAGGATAAGGTGTTTACCACACAGGTACAAAGTACAGGATTTGATCTTCACCTTTAAGGAAACATGGCTAGGCTTAAAAAATTCCCCGTGGAGGTCATTAGCCTAGTAATCACTTCTGAACCTATGTATAACATTGCACTGCAGATCATAATAATACTGTCAGTCCCTCACTCAGTGCATCATTGCTCCTGACAACCAAATGTAATGATATCAAACCTGAGTTGTGAGCAACTGAGCAGCTATGGAATATGGTGGATTTGTATTTTACTCCATTTGGAAAGAATAATAGACACTGCCACTCAGTGTAGGCACACAGAGCAGCTGCTTTAACTAAACAGCAGTGTTCGTGTACTCTGGATGGTGCAGTGGTGTAGTGGTTAGCATTGTTGCCTTACAGCAAGAGGTTCTCCGGTTCATTTCTCAACTGGGGTGCCTTTTGTGTGGAGTCTGCATGTCCTTCCTGTGTTTGCGTGGGTTTCCTCCAGGTGCTCCGTTTTTCCTCCCACATTCCAAGGACATGCAGTAGGTGAATTGGACAGTCTAACTTGGCCCTAAGTGCGGGTGTGTGCATGCGAGTGTGTTGTGTACAATCTGAGGAGGGTTGGGCCTCGGGCTAGCAACCCAATCCAATAAAACCAGTACCTGCTACAGAAATGACTGCTGCAGGACTCTTGTTGCCTGATGTACTGAATGCATGGGAGTGAATCCAGGATCCAGATTAATGTACTCTATGCATAGTGGCATTTACTGGGAATGCTGATGTGCAGTGCTAAGATGTGGAGGAACTCATCATTTCAGTTTTGCTTTTTGAGTAGTACTCTGTGATCAGATAAACATCCTTATTTTTTTAAGCCACTGCCACCCATTTTTACATTTACCTATAACCAGTGTTTTAGATCGATATTTCAGTATATCATTTATGGCATCCGGTTTCATGAACTTGTATCCCTGATGTAGTACAATACTGTCTGGAAGGTGATTTATCACAGTGATTTTGAAATTATCTTATGGAAAAGAATTGCAGAGTACCGAAGGTACATTTCATGGAATGATGTGATCAAATAGTTGCTCTCAAAAATTTCATCCAGAATTTTTGATAACTGCCAAAGCTATGAGCCTACACTTAATTTATTATACCCGTGTGTGCCACATTTGGTATTTCAGGTGCACATGTAGCTACCACTGTAACACTGTACATGTGACGATTTATAGGGTATACCTTATTGATTCTATAGTTCTGCCTGTGGTTGTGGTATGTGATAAGGTACCACCTACTGATTCTGTAGTTCTTCTGGGAGGCTTCATCGGTTATATAAGGAATACTGGAGATACCTGAAGGATTGTGACTAGGGGAATGTATGGCCTGATCTGAACCTAAGTGGTGAATTGTTATTATTTCGATTTCCTCCATCTCTTATGGGATGGGTTTCTGTTTAGAAGAGAGGTGATAGAACTATAAAATATCCATTAGAATATAAAGAAAGTATAGTTATACTAAAATGTAACAGAATTACCCCCACTAGGCTTAATTTGGAATGAAATTTGAAAGTTTTAATTAATCGATTGCTAATTTTTTTGCACTTTTCCCCTGCTGTATAGTTATCATCTCAATCCTGACCTACCATAATTCATAAAGCCATGAAGGTAGTTCAAGGGATTTTTGCTGCAGCCCTAACTCTCAGTGGGCACTATTCCACTAAGAAGTAAAAGACAGGCCTGCAACAGGCTGATTTTGCTAAGTCATCTCACTTTCCCAAGCAATGTTGCCAACAATCAGCTCGATTCTCTTTCCTTAAGCAAATAAGTGGCTTGCACGGGTCTCCACTAGTGAAACTGCACTTCCCTATGTGCTCTCCGAGTGCCTATAACACTCCCTTCCCCCAAGAGAGATGAACAAGTCATGCCCCTTCATCCCTTCCCCTCCACTGCTGGGGCCACTAATCAGACCCAAGTTGCCTGGGTTGCAGTTAGGGCTCCATACATCTGTGCCATGAATACAGGCTTTTTATTAGTATCCTGTCACTGCTTTGATAAAGATTTTGTTGAGTTATTGATTCAATGTGATTTGTTTTCTGTGTTTATCCTCACTGGAAAGCAGAAACTGATATGCCTGCGGAATAAATAGTACTTACCTGTTTTGGATGACATTGTTTTATTAATTTTTTATAAGTAGAATTGTATTTACTTTAATATTGAAAGTATTCTGATGTGCACTATTACATAGTGACAGTACTTTAATATTGAATTACATCCATGTCAGTGGTGATCATATGTAGCCGCAAAGGGCCACCAACATTTCAGGCTTCATCTCCATGAGCTCAGTATACTGATGGAACTGGACTGACAGGATTCAAGCCAGAAAAGAAAAAAAAAGAAACCAAACAAAACAATGCAAAAAATGTTTAATTAAAGTAATCCACAAAAGTTACACTTGGATGTCCAACAAACAACTAAAGCGCTTCCAAAGGTTAAGAAACCATAGGCATCTTCAGAGTTGTTTGTTTACAATGCATAATTGTCAAATATGATAAGCCTACAGAATATAGGTCCCCACTCCCACAGATGTAATGTTCATTTATCACAGACAATGCATGTTTTGTATATTATTCTCACTAAACAATCATGTCTGCTAATACAGAAAAAAAAATATAAAAAAAATTCAAATCAAATCTAAAAATTCAAATTGTTAACATATATAAAAAAAAAATAATAAACATGTAAAATTAACGCATTCTCCTATCCTGAAATAGCAGACTTAAGGAAAAATTTAGCTGGCCATGCATTCAGAAAAAAAAAACATTTAATAAATTACATAATTTAAGACTATAATAAATATCTTTTTATTTTAAATTCTAATGTGTGCTGTTTCACAAAATAGCTAAATTATTCTAGAAAGTATACATGATGTGTATATGGCTAGCTGTATCCATGGGTTTGCATGGCAGATATTTATATGGTTGCATTGCCCTTTTCTCAGCACATAGCTGTTCAAACCAGGCTTGCTTTCTCCTGTTAGAGCAAAACAAATGTATGCCTAAAACTGTGATGCACTCTTTTGTTGCATTTTCACCTTTCCCAAAATGTTTTGTGACTTTGGAGTTGCTACAAATTAGTTTGGCGGTATGGTGCACTTGTTTTCCCAACAGATGGTGTACAAGGGGGCTTGACCTCTTCCAAAAAATACTTGCTTCAGACTGTTCAATCATTTTTTATACAGTGGGTAGCCTTTTCTCTGTTAGGTTCACTGAGTCATCGGGGTTGAGTTTTTCAGAATAGAACCAATATTTACTAGTTAGATGGGGATACCTGCTGCACCATTTGCCAGCTTTGTGGCTAGCACATTTCAGACTAGGCTTAAAAAATTCCCCATGGGTCGTTTGCCTAGTAATCACCATGTCAGGCTGAAACACACACACACACGGACACACACACTACATTATATACAGCTATGGGAGAATGTCATTCAGCATTCACCAGTGGGATCTTCTATGAGATGATAATTGTTATCAACTTCCCACCCTGACTGGAAGAATACAAAATAGAAAGTAACCACCATGTCTCCTCCCCAACCTTAGTCTGTTTCAAAGCCAGTATAATTGGCATTGCAAGTATAAATCCAACCCCTGTGACAAAGGGCTTTCCTCCCACCCAGACCTACCGGTGTTTACTGTGGTGGTCTAATGGCCTTCCCCTCTCTTGGAGCACATATCGGGATACATTCAACAGCATAGATTCACATATCTATATACAGACAAATGTGGTTTGTAAATTGGACCATCTCTGGCACAGCACCCTGACATCATCATGGCCAGCCCCAGACAGATTGATGAATGAAGAAATGCAAGTGTGACCTGTATTATTTCCATCTGTAAATGTCTGTGGTATTTCTTCATGATACCAAACCTTCCCCTGTGGAAGAATTGCAGACTAGAATGGGTGCACTGCAGGTTTACCTTTGTATGTGCGTAGTGCAAATATGTGAAACTGGATTGTATGAAAGGACGTTTTCCAGTTTTCGTATAGATGAAAAAAAATGCATCGAATGTGCAATGAGCAAATGCACAGTGACATTCCCTCATTGCAGATTCGGCATTTTGGGTGCGGATTGCACTATAGTGGGGATCAGGAAATGGACCCTTTCCACAATGTAGTGCGATCTTGGAGTTAGAATATTAAAGTAGTGGGGTGCAGGGGAACTTGCCCCCCTGCATTACATTGTGTGTTTGATGTTGGAGTTCAAAACTCATCGAATCTGCTGTTCGATTTGCTGAGTTTCGAACTTCCGTGACATTCGACATCCAGAATTCAGACTTTCGGTTCATCCAGTGGGCTGATCGACAACATGATTTTCAACATTTCAGAGGTAAAACCACACTGCATGGGAGGGTGGGAAAGAATTAGATTGTCTGGTCCCCTTATTTCTGCATGTTTTTTTTAAGTCTTTGTGTCAAACAGAGGCTCATAATTTTACTCCGAGATTGTATAGATTAGGGGTTTTGTTAGATTACACAGCTTTCTGTCCTTCATGTATTTTTTAAAACTGAGACAGGCAGACTCCTTGTGGTCTGAGTTCAGAACAATTTTTGCTTTCATTATATCAATTTTTTTTTCTTTTTGATTGTATTTGAAGATGGCTTTTATAATGCCAGAAGAAGCATACATCAAAGTCATCATGTTTTGAAATTTCTTGAAGGTAGCAGCAGATTCCAGGGTAGCATAGCTTGTGAGAAATAACTACACATGATCTACATTAAAAGGAGAGCAACACAAACATATTTGAGGTGGTGCAGTCATAGGTAGCATTTCATATAGCTGTTTCAGTCTGAAAAAGGCAGACTGTGTAGTCAAAGAATGAATGCACAATCAATCTGAAAATACCAGTGCTTCTATTGCCTACTATATGAGGTAGTAATGCTGTTCTGGAATAGTTATAGCAAGTTGTAAAATACTTTCTTTACAAAATGAAGGTAGTCATTTTTTCAGAGTAGGAAGAATGCTATATTTTTCAAATTGAGTTCTGAAATATAAGTTGAAATTTTTTTAAAAGACTGCTAAAAGAAGATTTCTTCACAGTATATACATATGCACGCACACACACACACACACACACACACACACACACACACACACACACACACACACACACATAGAGATGGTTAATAGGCATGTTGTTCAGGTGTCCGTTCAGAGGCCTCACTCTTATTCCCAACTTCCTCAACGTACAGTCTGGTTAGTGGCTCGATCGACATTATACAGCAGGCAAATGACGGCTGAGGGAATCAAGCCCTGTACCACAGGATATAGGTTATTGGCCCCCGAAAGACATGCGTGAATGGGCGTGCCTTCGCTGAAGGTTGGGCGTTGGGCTGGCAACTCGGCACCATAAAAATCTACTGCCAATCATTAGCGGACCGGAGTTCCTCTGTGGCGACCCCTAACCGGGAAAAGCCAAAAAGACTTGATGAACGGCTCATAACCTGAATCCTCTTTGCCAGTTGCCAGACAAAACTCACTTCTCAAAAGTTGGGTATAAGAGACTGTAAACTTAACACAGTGCCTTATACTGCTGGGGCATCATGACAACTGCTGACCGCACAGCCATCCTGACAACTGCCAAAGTTGATTACATACAGAATTTATCCCTGCCTTTACAATGGCCCTGGGTTATGGCTGAAGAAACCTGGTTAACAAAAGCTAAAATAAGCAGGCTTTTGTTATGTAAATTGTTTTATAATTCTAACACTTCTGTGAAGTTTGCAATATTATTGACCCAGGACACTGTGCACTAGCTATATTTCTGCCATTCTAATTTGGTAAAGTTTAGTTACTCGGCTGGTGGTTCAGGAGACATAGGAGTCTAGGCCAGTTTTCAATTGCTTCAGTTTACTGTCTTGTTAAATTACTTGCTTATAGTCATACAGAAGGAAAATTAAGCTTGAGGGATTCAAACCCAAGGCTGCAGAAGCATTTATCGAGGTAGCCTAATGGTTAAGGTGTTTGCCTTATAAACACAAGGTACAGGGTTTGAGTCTCAGAAGGGATAATTGGCTAGGCTTAAAATGGCTCACAAGGGCAGTTAGCCTAGTATTAACCTATGAACCTATAATCCTCTGGGCTGTCACCTACCACTTGCAGCTGGTTACAGCACTAATGAAGCAGCAAAGATTCCAAAACTGTAAAACTGGCCCTAGCAGGAACAGTTGAGTCTACAGTACAATTTACAAAGTTAGAGCCCCTTCACATTTAATGCCGTTAGCGAGCCCACAGTCCATCAAAGTTGAAAGCTCTCCCCCTTTCAGAAGTAGCTGTTCTGGGGCATTGACAGGATTAGCAATACCAGCAGTTCCCCAAGGATATTAAAGGGAGGATGGGAACATCAGCAGGATTAACAAGGTCAGGAAAACAAATAGCACCCACAATAGCTGAACTGAGATTCCCAGCTGGATTGACTGGGCTGAGGCGCTCAACAGAATTAGTAGATTCTTTGTTGTATGCAGAATACCTTTCACAATATTAGCAGGCACTCTCTGGGATTTGGAAAGGCTTAGCAGGATACAGAAGTCTTATCTCTGTCTGGTCTGTAGAGCTAGTGTTTTTCTCTTCCAATGAGTTGGAGGAGGGTGGGGGAAGTGTATCTAACTTGAAGAGGCAGTCTAGAACAGCAGAATTTTTTTGGCTCTTCCAGTGAAGAGCCAGGGCAGGGAGTAGGCATGTATCTGGCTTAGAGTTCCAGTCTAATGGAGAGGACCTTTTATTTGTCTTCAAATGAAGAGGTGGAGAAGTAGGGTGCCACATCAGGGAACAGCCTGGGTGCTACAAGAGTCTGATCTGCCCCAAGTACCTACCTGTATGTGTGTGTAGGTGTATGCGCACATCTAGGGATGTGCCTCTGCAAAAGTGGTGCATGCATCATTAGGGGAAACACTAGCATGGTCACGTCTGACAGTGTAATGGGGCCTTTCTCATTGCAGCTTTACCATGTCTTTGGATGGAATTGTAATCTTTTGCAGTAATTGACCAAGCCATGTTGAACAATTAGCAGGGGTGGTGAGAAATTCTGTGAATCCCAGGTATTATGCTCTTCGGTAAGATTAAACAAGTCTGGGAGGCCAGTATGTTTAACAGAATCAAACTGAATGATAATTGGGCCCTCATTAAACTTAATTTAATTAAGAAGTTAAGGATTAAAAATCTCAGTAGAAGTAATGATTTAACAAACTCAGGAGGATATCAGAATTGATCTTAAAGCCCATTGTTTCACTTCATATGACAAAACTGGGAACATTCTGCTAAACTTCTGTTTATGTTCGGGTGAGACTCTTCAAGAATAGGGCTAGGTACAAACATGAATATTAATGTCCATGTTTAGAATATGCATAAACAGTCATTATGTTTGAAGAAAAGTTAGCAAGTGCCATCCAATTCTAGAACAATAAAAAAGTGTTAAAGTACTGCAGTTACAGGTGAAAAAGTAAACAAAGCAGCAACAATGAACATTAAAAGAATCATTGGCGATATATTTACAGGTGAAAACGGAGGTTACTAGTGTTTGAATTTAATGTGTCTTGGTGTGTAGAATGTACCTGAAATCAGTAGATGCTATGTAGCAGAAAAAGTAAAGGGAGGGGCAATGATATGGGCTTACTGGCCCATAAGGCAGTAATTATGAGGTGTATGATGAGTAGGTGGGATCTAAGGGTAAGGTAAGGGAAGGTGAGCTTAAATGATGAAGGATGGGTAGGACCGATGAGGATATATAAAGTGGATGAAGGTACTGAATGAAATAGTCTGTAAACATGAATGTACAAAATTTGTTTGATGGTTAGTTTCTGAAGCAGGCTAGATTAAGCCTTAAGAATTAACAGATGCATAGTGAAATGCAACAGAAATAGAATAAAGTGTTTCTGTTGTAGGACAGATCCTCTATTGCTATTCTTCCCAAAGGGTAAATGTCTTACTGACACCCCCAGTTAAATTATTTCCTGTTCCACAGTCATTGTTGCATCTCATGGAAAATAACATTCCTGACTGCAGCACCCTTAATCAGAAGTAGAGATAGACTGAGGGATGGCCATTTTTGATGTTATAAGCCCATTAAAATGCAGTTTGACAAGTTCTGTTTTGACTAGAAGCTTGCAATAATGCAGAGCTCCATGTACACAAGTAAGAATGAGTGCATTACTGAGATGCTTCCCTAGAGAGATACTTCAGAGGAATTGATGCTGCCCTAAACCTGCAGATTGTTTTCTTCCAATAGTAATCAATGAAGAATTAAAATGATGTTCATCGTGCATACAGCTGCAGTAATCACAGATGGATTTTCTGCCATCAGGTGGGTCCCCGGTCGGCCGAATTCCAAAGTCTAGGTCCGGCGTCGGTTGTTGTCGCTTTCTCTCCTGACGTCAGCGAGGCAGGGGTATATAAGACACAGCCGACGCCATGTTCTTCAGTCTTTTTTGCTGCGCGGTGCCCGAAGCAGAAGCAGTTCGCAAGTGCCGGTCGGCCAGCTCCTGAATTTACGAAAAATTGGAAACCAAGTCTTCATTAAAGCTAAGTACCCGTTGAAACTTTTCTTGCCTCAGACCGATGTCAGAAAAAGTTAACAATTGTATTTCTTGTGGGAAGCAAATACCACATAAGGATTTCCATTCCCTCTGCATACCTTGTTTAGGCCCAGACCACTATCGCGTCTCGGGCTGTAAACTGCGCTACTTTCAATAACGCACTATTAAGCGTCGGGAGTTCACCCAACACTTTTTTGGTAAAGCCTTTGATTATAAAATGTCATCGGAGACTCCGACTACCGTTTTGTCCAAAAAACGCAAGGACAAGGACCGACACGACGCCAAAACCGACTACACGTGGTCCGGTTCTCAGCGAGACGCCTATGCAGTCCCTGACTACCGACGACACTTCTTTGGCGGTGTCTTCTGTAACCGAGACCGCAGGTACCTCGGCCCTTACCCAGACTACAATCACCGAAGCCACTGTGAGTGTTGAGCCTCCTAATGTGGACAGGTCCACTTCCACCCATGGTGTCTTTAGACCCTCATCTTCCTTTTCCATTAAGGCCTTTACTAAATCCAAATCAGCCAGGCATCCCAAGAGGCCTGTTTCACAGGGACCATCTCCAGGCCCCATGCCTAAAAAGCAGATGCTTAAAATGGCTGAGGATTTAATTACTCTTATCAGGGGTTCCCAGCCCCCTCCAGACAAGAGACCCAGAGTGGAGGAAGATTCTCCCTCTTCTGATCAGGGCTCCATTTTTTCAGAACATTCTGATGTAGAGGAACACTCTTACTCCCCTTATGAAGATTCGGATGCAGAGCAGTCCATTCCTTCTGTATCTCCTCCTGAGGATTTTTCCTTTGGGGAAACTTTGCACACTTTGAGGCTTGGCTCTGGAATGGCAAATCGAACTTCAAGCACAGTACTTGCCAGGTTTGGAAAACATGCTGGCAGACAATCTAAGCAGAAATATGACAGATCCACACGAATGGAAGTTGCATCCTCAAGTGTTTACAAAGATAATCCAAGCGTGGGGGAGGCCAGACATAGATCTCTTTGCCTCCCACAGGAATCATCAATTGGAAAAGTTTTGTTCAAGGACCTTTCATCCAAAGGCCTGGAGAGTGGACGCCCTTTCATTCAGTTGGACAGCATGGACAGTTTACGCTTTCCCACCTCTGCCTCTTCTGCCCAAGGTGCTCTTGAAAGCAAGAGCAGACAGACCGAAGATGATACTGATTGCTCCAGACTGGCCAAGGCAACACTGGTACCCACTCCTGAGGAGCCTAACACATACTCCTCCCTGGTCCCTACCTCTAATGCCTCTTCTGCTGACTCAGCACAGCTACAAAACTCTTCACAGTCAGCTGAAAACACTCAATCTCGCTGCATGGAAAATTCCTTAACACCACAACAGACCCTACTCCCCAAAGAGGTGCAGGATGTCATTTTGGAGGCCAGAAGGCCATCTACTAGAAAGGCTTACTCCACAAAATGGAAACAGTTCTGCTCTTGGAATGAGAAAAAAGGCCAGGACCCTAGAAAACTGAATTTGCCTCAGGTATTACAGTATCTAGCTGAGCTGCTGAACAGTGGACTTTCATTTTCCTCCATAAAAATCCATGCCTCAGCCATTTCTGCAGAATTCAACACGGATCCACCCTTATTTTCTCACCCACTCTTAAGACAGTTCCTCAGAGGGGCTAAGAATATAAGACCACCAAGGAAACAACCAATACCAGCCTGGGATCTTAATTACATTCTAGAAAAATTAACATTGCCTCCCTTTGAACCAGCTGCCTCAACAGATTTGCAATATTTGTCCTGGAAAACATCTTTCCTTCTGGCCATTACCTCAGCTCGTAGGGTTTCGGAACTACAAGCCCTCATGGCTGTGCAGCCCTTTCTCATCTTCCATCAGGACAGGGTTTCCCTTCGAACCAACCAGTCATTTATGCCTAAAGTGGTATCCAGGGTAGCTTTAAATCAAGCCATACACTTACCTACCTTTTACCCCAATCCTCAAAACAAAGGGGAAAGGCTGCTTCACTCCTTAGACATCCATAGGCAGCTACGTTATTATTTGGACAGAACAAAGCCCTTCAGGAAATCAGAACAACTTTTTGTGTCCTATGCTGTAGGGGCTCAAGGGAAGCCAGTTACCAAACAGACAATTTCAAAATGGATAGGCCACTGCATACGGTTTTGTTATTCCTATCATGGAAAATCTGTCCCTACAGGCATCAGATCCCACTCCACCAGGGCCACAGCTACCTCTACAGCCTTCCTCAGAGGAGTTCCTACCAAAGATATTTTGGAGGCAGCCACTTGGAGTTCTGTGCATACCTTCACAAAACACTACCCACCTGCCTTTATATTCCAAAACTAGAGCAGGCTTTGCCACTGCTGTGTTGCAGGGCATTCTGGCTCATCCCAGTTCCACCTAGTGCCTACCACCCTGTGCGTAGCTTTGGGATTCTACCCATCTGTGATTACTGCAGCTGTATGCACGATGAACATAGTACAGTTTTGTACCTGCCATAAATGTAGATGTTCGAGTGCTAATACAGTTGCAGTACAGTTTTCACTCCATCCTTCCCCACTTGGTAAAGGCCTAGGGCCTAACCCCTTTTCATACAACCTGATTGGGTTATCCTTCTATGGTATATTTGCTTGCAACTACTGATTTTGGATTATATTGCATTGCATGTATATAAATATAATTTATGTATTGCCTTCCTTCTGGGGGCACCTGACATCTGGGGCAAGAAAGACTGAAGAACATGGCGTCGGCTGTGTCTTATATACCCCTGCCTCGCTGACGTCAGGAGAGAAATCGACAACAACCGACGCCGGACCTAGACTTTGGAATTCGGCCGACCGGGGACCCGCCTGATGGCAGAAAACCCATCTGTGATTACTGCAGCTGTATTAGCACTCGAACATCTATATTTATGGTAGGTACAAAACTGTACTTTTCTGAACACACTCCGATTGGGCTTTTTCTTCCCATTGTCATTATGCCTCAAGAACAAAGACTGCTACTAACAGTTTTGCTGCTTTGATAAATTGTTAAAAATATAAACAAGCTACTTTATTCTAGCTTGGGCTGTTCCTTGAGCACTCCACCCTTGTCACCCAAAGCTTTGCTGTGGCACCACAAACTAGGCTAATGAGGCACATTTTAGTTTGAGACCAAAACAGTCACATGGTAGAGGTCCAGTGGGCTTTCAGTAGAGCAGGGACCCTGAAGGCAGCTGTGTAGGCAAGAACCTTGTGTGTACAGTATGTGCTGAGTCTGTTAGGCTAGGGAAAGAAATTTACTCTGTTTTACTATTGTTTCTGTACCCTTGTTTTCCTTTAATGCAATTCTTTAACTTTTACTACCAGCTTTCTCTTTCAATCCCACTGTACACATTTATGTTTTATTTTATTTATTTTCAACTGGGTAAGTCCACTGTTACGCTTCCTTTTATATGGCTGATCTGGAATCAATGTCTAGATAAGTGACTTGCTTAGAGTTGCACAACAGACAGAAACTGAGGGAATAGAACTATTGACTACAGAAAGCAATCTGTTAACAGCTCATAGCCTGAATCCTTTTTCATATTATTTGTCATTTGATTTGTGTTTTTCTTTATGTTGTGAACTGTTGTGCTTGAGTCGTATCTGAAGACAGGATTTTGCAATTTTCTTGGCCTGCCAGATCAGAAATAAAGTCCTATTCATGCCTGAAATTACTTCCATCCTTCTCTCCATTTGACTTCCCCTTTCATTTAATTAATTCACTAGCTGAGTCTGTTTCCCATTCTCCTGCTCTATTTTCCCACTCCTTCCTCAAATACAGTTCCTCATACCTGTCTGCTACAAATGTGACTGGGAATGTTTGATAGTTTTCTGCTGTGTGCTCTTTTACTTCATTATTTAATTAGTATAAGTGTATTTCATAATGTGCTTCCCCTGTATCATTCCAGTGGCTCATATTTAGAAACAAGATTGAGTTAAACACTCTTTCCCTTGAATCTCAGACACATTTTATTCAGTAAAGGTATGTATGTTTTTGCCTTTATAACTTTTGCCTTTATAACTTCTTTCTGGTGTTCAGTACATGCCCTCACAAGCAGGAGCGGCCTTAGGTCAACTGATTCCCTAGGCAAAAGGGCTCCACAGCACCCCCCACACCACCCGGAGCCCCCATCTTGGTTTATCTACACCAAATAAATACTGGAAAAGCACCCCTGCTAGACCGGCCCCCTAGGCGTCCACCTAGTTGGCCTATGCCTAAGGCCGGCTATACTCACAAGGAAAGATAATGTCGGGTGTGGGCCACCAGTTAGTTTCATCTTTACACAAAATAAAAATATTATTCAAAAATCTTACATAAGTGTGTTAGTATTTTTTAAATGTGGAGTTACACAATGTATTTCTCTCCCAGTACCATAGAATAATTTTGCAAAACTAACCCTTTAGCATCACACACTGCCATCTCAGGAAGTTGATTCAAATCAACTATTTACAGGAAACCAGCTTTTTCATATCCATCCTTGCATTATGGTAGTTGTCACCATGACAGACAGAAGTGGGTTAAAGGGACGAATGGTACATTTGTCCAGATTGATATTTGATGAAATAAGTTTAAAAAAATGAATGGAATTAAACCGCATGTTCAAAGCAAGGGCTTACCCTATAGAAAAGTTATTAAAACATCCCATTAAGTACAGAGTGGAAGAACTATTGAATTCAAACCTGTTCTTGGTGACAAAGAATATGTGGACAAATGGGACCAGCAGAAAAATGAGACTATATATGTTTGCTTTTGTGATTTAAACTGTTGTGCCTGAGTCATATCTAAAGATGGAAGTTTCCATTTCCTTAGCCTTCTACAGGAGAATGATAATACCGTGTGAGTTTGTCTCTGGTAAAATAAAAGGGATGATGAGGGGAAAAAAATGGGAAAAGTATGATTTGAGTATGAAATAAATGGTATACTGAGGAATAATCCAAGTTTTGTCTTTAGTAAACACAACAATGTAAGGCAAATTGCATAGACTGCAAGCCATCACAGAGAAAGTCGAATATATATATATAATATATATATATATATATATATATATATATATATATATATATATATATATGTGCGTGTATGGGTCCCCTTCAGATGATCAAAGTTTTAAAACTATGAATTTCATATGGCAGAGACCATGTGATCGAAGTTTTAAAACTTTGAACGTTCTGAACGGAGATCTCCATACAGAGCGGAATGGGAAGTTTTCCCTTTTCCTTTCTGTAGTGCAATCTCGGAGTTGGTATATTTAAATAGCAGGGGGTGCAGGGGGGCTTGCCCCCTTCAAAAACTTGCAGGAAAATTTATTTTATTTTTCTTTTCTTTCGGGCGTTCGATGTTTTGAAACTTCAGTCATATGGTCTGGGTCATATGAAATTAGAATATGAAATTCTCACCCAAAAAAAATACATTCACGAGACGACTACACCAAAAACGTATTTTAATGAGCACCCGGATGGTGGTTAACTGAGAGCAACATTTATCTTCAGCTCTATGTTTTATTTATTAAGGTGTACAGGTTATCTAAAATGATTTTTTTGCTTGGGTTTTCTATTTATATCAGCAGAACTTGATTTAGACCACTGACTAGGTACTGTTTCTTCCTCTTATTGTTCCAGTGAAGTCTTGCTTATTGGCAAATATTCTTCCGCCAAATTTGTTGCTTAGAATTTCCCATTTTTGGAATTTTCTGGTTTAGCCTGACAATAAGTTTAGAATTTGGTTCAGACTGTACATTTTCCATACTTTATAACCTTATTTTCTTAGCATGTACTCTTTCAGTGAGCGATTACTTCTCTTTAGTTTTTCTTGTCTTTCTGCTCCATGTTGTGCAACAATTTCAGACGTCAGTGTTTTACAAACACTTACTTTCCTTCTATTGTCTCTGCTGTTTAGGCTGCTTTCCCATAGGTATGTGATGTTCTGTCTGTTATGTTAGCCAAATGTTAATACCCTTGAGGCGTTCTAATATTTTTCCTTAATCCTGTTTAGTGTCTATCCATACATTTATAAGTATGTTTGGTGATTGAGGTATTGCTGATCATTGATGTGGTGGTTTGCCAAAAGTTATATTTTTCTCCTGTTACCCATAAAATGTTAAATGTGAGGGAGTATTGTTCCCATTATCATTCTTGTCACAGATGGAGGGGTTTAATCCCACTTATGGCAACTGCCACAAAGGGAGCCTATGGTCAGATGTGGTTTGAATCTCACCACTGCCAGCAAATGTAAGTGACCACCACAGATATGGACTTCTTGAGCTATGCCACTGGAATGAAAGCGATTAGAGAATAAAAAAGGACATTCAAGTATGAATTATTAGCTAATTCACTAAATGCAGTGTGACCACAAGATCATGCAGGAAATAGGCATGGCTGCCTGAGGCCTGGGTCTTCACCACCCACACTAACAAACACGCTCCACACTGCACATGCTATTAATCAGAGTCTTTGGTCTAGCTCCCCAACGCCATTTCTCATTACTCTGTTTCAGAGCCTTCTAGTGATCAGTTGTCCACAGCAACTGTGATTTAAATAAATTCTTACAGACACACACACACACACACACACACACACACACACACACACACACACACACACACACACACACATGCACACACAATAGTTTCCAGGGAAGGCTGATGATATTCCTAATTCTAGAGGTTTCTGTCCTGGGTCACAGTAGTAAACTGCCACTACCCCAGATTATCAGGTTGGAGATGTCCCATTCACTATTCATTTTTTATAACCTTATTTTATTGGATAATTATCAACCAAGTAATTGTAAATATTAATGTATGATTTGCTCGTACACTGATGGTAGTGACCAGAAGAAACTTCAGACTCTGGAAACGCCGACTGATCTTATTCCAAACAGCAAAGCTTTCAGGTTTTACCCCTTCTTCAGTGTACACATAGTAAAAAAAGAACCAACACTCCATAATATAGAACATTTAAACTAAAATCATGTGACACAGCCCCAGTCAGTCAATTACAAAAGTTAAAAAAAACACAGTACAACAATAAAAATGTATACATTTGCTCCCTAAGGAAATCTTATATTCAAAGGAACATAAAATAATGTATTAGAAAGGAGCATATAAATACCTTAAAGAATGCATATTCAAATTAATAAAAATAATTAAAATTAATTATTTTAAACACATCTGTTTCACAGGCTTAATACTGACCGCAGCATTAACACCAGATTCAGAGTCAGCTTGCAAATGAACACTCCAATTTTACTTACTAACCCCCAGCATATTATTTAAATTTCCACCACTTGTGCTTTTATACCCCACATCTATCACTCTAAATTGAAAATCATTATCTAATCCTTGTTCAGCAATATGCCTATCTAAAGCATTAGTGTTGATGTTCCTTGTCTCAGATTGATGTTCAATAATACAATCCTTAAGTTTTCCGGTACATTTCCCAACATAAAACCCTGAACATTTTATACAGGTGGCTAAGTGCACAGTATTAACGCTCAGTTAACCGGAACTCAAGCAACCAGCACTCTCAAGCAACTGGCAAAAAAGTATTGAAGAAATAGAGTACAGTTTTCATGTGTTGCACTTACATTTTTAAAGTTTGACTTTTAAAAAGGAAGATGGGAATAAATTCCCTCTCCCCAACGTGAGAACAAGTCAAACCAAACAAATAGTATAGGATACAGTATTAGTTAGGCCTATTTTTAATAGTAACTCTCAAGCAACCAGAAACTACAGTTATCTGGCATCTGCCAATCCCCATGGGTGCTGGTTAACTAAGAGTTTACTGTAACTGTATTGCTTCTAAAGACATATCTCCTTTTCATTCTAGGGTGTATAAACACATTATCTGCAAATGTATATCTGCAACAACCGCAGCTATAACATGGGAATATCCCACACTTAGCTGTTATTTCCTTCCTGCTGTTATAGTTCATATCCTTATAGCAAAGCCATTTCTTTAAGTTGGAACAATTCCTGTATGGAAGATAGGTTTATTTCCAATAATCTGCTTGAGTTCCGGCTTTGCTTCTAGGATACCCCAATTTCTTGATCCAACTTTCCTGACTTCATTAGTTCTGCTATAGTATGTGGTGGTATAACACAGAATGTCCTGTCCACTGATGATAGTGTGTAGGTCAATGTTCATAGGTAGGTACTAGGCTATTGGCCCTAGGGCCTATATAAGCAAGCGAAAAAGGTACCCTGGCTTTTGCCACCCAAGAAAATTATTTTCCTGTGCCCCTTTCGAGCAGAGTCCCAGACGTGATCCCCGGGTGAATTTCTTATTTCCCATCCAATTATCAGGATTTTTCTTGGAGTACTAATGAGGATCTTTGTTTGATATAGATAGTTTGTTCCAGAGTATGGGAAGACTCTGGGACAGGAATCTATCCGTCCAGCATGTTCTGTTTATTGTGGTGACGAGGTTTAGGTCCCTAGAGCGTGTAGCTCGGAGGGACTGGGATTTCTTTAAGTGGAGCATGTCCAACAGCTGTGAGTTTGACATCGATTTGTATGTTAGTCAGAGATCGCCTCTGAGTAGACTATATGCAATGGAGTAAAGCTGAAGTTTTTTGAGACGGTCTGCGTAGGGCATCTGTTTGAGGCTGGTAATCCTCTTTGTGAGATATTTCTGCGGCCTTTCCAGTTGTTGTAGATGTCTTGTGAGGTACATACCAAAAGGGGCGTTGTACTCTATAATGGGTCTAATGAGTGATGAGTAGAGGGGAACAATGACCTCTTTTTTCCTGGATGGGAAACCTTTTGTGATGGTGTGCCACGTAGAAGGATTTCCTGACTACTGTGGTGATGTGATTATCAAAGGAGAGACTACTGTGTACCTGTGTCCCAAGGTCTCTTATCACACTTTCATTGTTAAGTAGACTACCACCTATGTGGTAGCTCATAAGTGCAGAGTTTTTACCAAAGGGGATGACAATGCACATTTTGGCATTGAGCTTGAGGCCAAAGCTTTGACACCAGGCATCTGTCTCATTGAGACCCTTTTGTAGGATGTCCACATCGTTAGCAGTTTTGATTATGGCTCCTAGTTTGCAGTCATCTGCGAACTTCTTTAGCCAAAGATCTTCTGTGTTAGCCTGTACTTCAGAAAAGTAGATACCAAACAAGAGAGGACCAAGGACTGAACACTGTGGTATTTTACTTGTCACTGGTCTGAAGTCTCCATCTTAATTAACAGAACAATAACCAAATCTACTATTCCTTCCCTCTGGAAGGTCTCCCACATCATTCCTCTGCATAAAGGAGGAAACACTAATGAACTTACTAATTTCCATCCCATAGCCCTTCTATCACCACTATCTAAAATTATGGAACATTGTATACACCAACAACTTTTAAATCATCTCTTGCATAATAGCCTACTAGCAGACTCCCAACATGGCTTTAGACCTTTCCATAGCACTTCCACTGCTCTTCTCTCCTTCACAGACAATATCAACAAAAATCGCAATAACAACCTTTTCTCCTCTGCTTTATTTCTCGACCTCTCTAAAGCCTTTGATATGGTGAACCATCAACTTCTGCTAGACACTTTGAAATCTCTCTCACTTGACTCTATAGCATTGCACTGGTTTGACTCTTATCTGAAAGATAGAAAACAAGCTGTGCTTTGGGCCAGCCATCTATCCTCTCAGCTCCCAGTCACTATCGGTGTCCCTCAAGGATCCATCCTAGGTCCCCTTCTTTTCTCCATATTTATAAATAACCTACTTCACTCCCAACATCCACATGTATTCAGTATGCAGAGGATTCAACTCTCATCTGTTCTGCTGTATCTCTAGCTGAACTCCATTCTTCCACCCAAAAAGTCTTTACAACAGCAGAAACATGGTTCCAACATGTCTATCTCCTCAATCCCAAAAAAAACCTAATTATTACTTTTCTCACCTACCCTTAAGTCTGCCCCCTTCTCCTTCTCTATTGTGTCTGACAATGGCACTATCATTACACCTGATTATTCCACTAAACTACTAGGCTTTACAATCGATAATCAACTGAACTTTGATTGCCACATTGACCTAACCATCAAAGCTGTTAATAAAAAGATAGGTGCCCTCTATAGACTTAAGCCCTTTCTTACACCGACTAGCAGGGTGTCTCTAGCCCAAACTCATCTCATCTCTACATTACTGTATACCTCCCCATCCTTTATCAACCTTTCAAAATCAAACCTTCATAAACTTGCCACAGCCTACCATAGCATTGCCAGATTTGCCACAGGTTCCCCATTTCGTACACATCATTGTGTTGATCTCAAAAAACTCAACTGGCTTGAACTTCAAAATCTTATTCTCCTCCATCAGTTAGTTATCACCTATAAAATTCTCCATTACCCTAATAATACACCAATACTTAATAACATTGTCACCCCTTACAGGAATCTTACTTCCCTCCACTCAGCAAACAAACTGCTAGTCACTACTCTCAAATCACACAATAAAGCTGGTGACTCCTTGTTTACAAATGTTGTTGGCTCTTACTGGAATAAACTTCCCATAGAACTGACCTCCCTAGGCTCATCAAAACTTTTCAAGAAACAATTAAGGAACCATTTCAAATCCAACTGGCTATGCCCTTGCTCTAATCCTGACTGACTTCAGTACCCAGCTCTCTTTACAGCTCTCTCCATTACTTCTCTACTTGTCTCTACTACTTGCATCACTCCTCCTCTGTAGCTCACCTAATATCCACTTAGATATTACTTTTCCTATAACGTCTCTTCTCTTTACTCAATAGACTACTGCAACCTGTCATCTACCCTCTCACTTAAACCTACACTTTGTTCCCTGCTGTGCAAATCTATTTCTTAAAACTTGTGCCCTGGCACAAATGTATTATCATAACTGTTAATACTACTTATATCGTATAGACCTTTGTGTGTGTTACCTCTTTCTTTCTTTTCAAAATTACTACTCCTGCTTTTGCTAATAATATGGGATTAGGAATCTGCACAGTATTTTCATATTTTAAGAATTTTACATTTCTGTAAAAATGCTGTAATTTAAGAATTGTCCATTTCTGTAAAAATGCTTCTGTATTGTTAATGTCCTACATTCAAATAGTTCTTTGATCCTTATAAATTGTATCTTACAGTGATGCATTTTATGTTATGTACCAGTATATAGTGGAGCTTTTCTCCTCTGGCCTCTGCTGAAAATGGACATGTATCCAGCAAGACTAGCCCGGTCAACAAATGTAAAATAAATAAAATAAATAAAATAAAAAGTCAGATTTGGAGTCTGCTACTTTCACAGTGTGGGTTCCGTCAGTGAGCCAGTTGGCAGCCCATCTTGTGACATAGGGATTTATACCTAGTTTAGTGAGTTTATCTATAATTCCAGAGTGGGGGATAGTGTCAAAAGCCTTGGCGAGATCTATATAGGCTGTGTGAACCACCTTACCCTTGTCTATGGCTTTGGTGACTGCTTCAAAGAAGTCTATCAGGTTTAGGAGACATGATCTGCCTTTCACAAATCTGAACTGGGTGGGGTCCAGAGTTTGGAAATTACCAATGTCTTTGTTTACAAGTTCCATGATGATACATTCCATGACCTTGCAGACCAGGCTCAATAGGTTAATGGGGCGGTAGTTCCCAGGGTCCGTGGTGGCTCCCCCTGTGTGGAGTGGGATAACCAACGCTGTGCACCCCATTCAGTGGATACAAAGCCTGAGGTGAGGCTATGATTGAACATGGTGCTTAGGTGGAGTGCCAGTTCATTCTGTAGTTCGTGTAGATGTTGTCAGGTCTTATGGATGCTGTGTTCTTGGCTTTGGAGAGTGTGGTTTTTACCTGTGCCAACAGTGGCAGATACCACCAGTTTGTCACCAGTTATTTATGACTATCCCCTTAGCACTTAAATATATAAAAGACAACCAGCCACCACCTTTATTTTTTTTATTTATTTATTTACTTACTTACTAAATTTGTTGACCAGGAAAATACAGCTGGGCATAGAGTCCCCTTTTCAGCAGTGGCCTGGGGAGAAAAGCTCTAAATGATACACATTAGATAACAATTAATACAAAGTGTAGAAAAAAACAGTATTTTACAAGAGTATATATAGTCTGAGTGAATAAAGACTTTTCATAAAAACACTGCAAACTAAAACAGAAATGTGGTGTGTGTGAACTGGTCAATCCAAATATGTAATCCAGTAAAACTGAAAAGAGCGACCAGACCACAGCTAGTACAATCGAGCCAACTTTTATTCCAAAAGAAGACAAATGGTGAGCACTTTTGCAGTGAATAACTACTTCATCAGACAACTTCCTCATTTTACTCTTCAGTTTAAAAATGCATACAGACTAATCAGAGGTCAATAAAAGTCAGTGAAACATCCAATAAAAACTCATTATCATATAGCCAACTAGTGAGCTGCATGTGTCAAAATATAAAATATACACAAAAATACACAAATATATACACATGAAAACATTATATATTAAATTTTGACACAGTAGTCAGGAATTCCTTCTACGTGGCACACTTCATCACAAAAGGTTTCTCATCCAGAAAAAAAAGTCATTGTTCCCATCTACTCATCACTCATTAGACCCATTATAGAGTACAACGACCCTTTTGGTATGTACCTCACAAGACATCTACAACAACTGGAAAGGCTGCAAAAATACCTCACAAAGAGTATTACTGGCCTCAAACAGATTTCTTATGCAAACCGTCTCAAAAAACTCCAGCTTTACTCCGTCGCATATCGCCTACTCAGAGGCGATCTCTGCCTAACATACAAAGCTATGTCAAACCCAGAGCTGTTGGACTGCTCCACTTAAAGAAATCCCAATCCCTCCGAGTGACACGTTCTAGGGA
Source organism: Protopterus annectens (assembly GCF_019279795.1). NCBI lineage: Eukaryota > Metazoa > Chordata > Ceratodontiformes > Protopteridae > Protopterus > Protopterus annectens. The sequence goes on along the minus strand of NC_056751.1, from coordinate 552,521,277 downwards.
CCTAAACCTTGTCACCACAATAAACAGAACATGCTGGAGGGATAGATTCCTATCCCAGAGACTTCCCATACTCTGGAACAGACTACCTATCTATGTCAAACAGAGCTCCTCATTAGCACTCTTCGAGAATAATCTTGATGATTGGATGGGTAATATGAAATTCACCCCGGGGATCACCTCTGTGGTTCTGCTTGACAGGGGCACAGAAAAATAATTTTCTTGGGTGGCGAACGCCAGGGTACCTTTTTGGCTAGGCTTGTATAGGCCCTAGAGCCAATAGCCTAGTACCTACCTATGAACCTATGTATCTTCATATGTCATGTAGTATTAAAATACATAGTAAACACCTATTTCTTAAGGGGTCTGTTATCTAACATGGGTTTGATAGAAAATTTGTCATTGAACCCTTTCCCCATAGTGGCTCTCATTCTTATAATCCATTCTAGTTCTTTGCACTCTACTCTATTCCTCACCACACCCCCTCTATTTCCAATCCATACTTTCTCTATGACCATACATTTAAATGTATGTGATGCATCCATATCTATCACATGTCTAGCAAGGGCATTGGTATCTGCTCTCCTGCGGATATCATAAAGATGTTCCCTAATGCGGTCACGTAATCTACGTGTAGTCATACCTATATAGAAGGATGAACACAATTCACAATATGCCAGATATACTGTATTATTTGTGTTGGAATCTACTTTAAAATTAAATGTCAAAACCTTCCCAGTATCTGGATGTAAGAAGCTGCCTTTACTGTCCACTGCTTCACAAAAATTGCACTTCCCACATGGTATAGTACTATGTATATGTTCAGTACTCCCAGTACAGTGCAAATCATGATGTCTCTGTCCACAAAGTAACCTTTTAAGTGATTTCTGATTTTTCAATGCAAAACTGGGTCTGTCACCAACCATATTCTTTACCCTGTCATCTACACATAATATATTCCAATGCTTCCTATAAAATCCCTTGTAGGAGGCTGATATTACTGGAGTATGTAACCGGTATTCTCAACACTTGACTCCTACTAGATTTTTGTCTGTCAGTATTTGTGTGATTAGAGAAAAAGGGTTTAGCTTCATTATTCCTAAAGGTCATCACCATGGACATGATAGGGTCAGCTTCTCCATCTTTATAACCTCACTCTTTAAATTTCCTCTCTAATGTATGCATTTCTTCCATAAATGTTCCATTTTCCACTGCAGTGGTGGTGCTGCGGTAGCGTTGTCACCTCATAGTAAGACGTTGTCCTGTTCGATTCTCAGCTAGAGCATCTTCTGTGTGGAGACATGCGTGAATGGGCGTACCTTCGTTGAAGGTTGTGCATCAGGTCCGGCAACTCGGCACGTAAAAATCTACCGCCAATCATTAGCGGACCGGAGTTCCGCTGTGGTGACCCCTAACTGGGAAAAGCCGAAAGACAGAACAAGTCTAGATATCCTGAATGCCTGCCCCTTTACAACAGTCCTGAACACATAGTTCGGATGCATACTGTGTGTATGAACATATGTGTTTCTACAACATTCTTTTCGATAGACTTCAGTATAGAATTCCCCTGTACATTTCCTTTTAATATTGATGTCCAAGAGCTCCATAGATGTATATGAAGTTTTAAAAGTGAATTTAAAAAAAATCAGTACTGTTATTGACATTAGTGAAGAAGGAATCAAAGGAATCTATACCTTCTACAAATCTCCGATAGAAAATTACATCATGTGTCAAGATATGGTGATGTTCCCTCTACCTTTCCTTTTAATGTTGATGTCCAAGAACTGCATAGATATATATGAAGTTTTAAAAGTAAATTTTAAAAAATCAGTACTGTTATTGGTACAGGGGAATTCTATACTGAAGTCTAGCATTGTATATATACAGACATAAATGTCATTGGACCAGTAGCATTGTGTGTATGTATGTATGCATATGTATATGTATATGTATATATATATTTACAGACATAAATGTCATTGGACCAGTAGCATAGTATATATACAGACATAAATGTCATTGGGCGAGTAGCATTGTATATATACAGACAAAATATCATTGGACCAGTAGCATTGTATATATACAGACATAAATGTAATTGGACCAGTAGCTTTGCGTGTATATATATATATATATATATATATATATATATATATATATATATATATACGCAGACAAAATGCCATTGGACCAGTAACATTGTATATATATATATATACAGACAAAATGTCATTGGACCAGTAGCATAGTGTATATATACAGACATGTCATTGGACCAGTAGCATAGTATATATACAGACATAAATGTCATTGGACCGGTAGCATAGTATATATACAGACATGAAAAAACACCAAAAAGTGATACTATGGAACAAATCACGCCAGTCTCTACCAAAATAACTTCAATTTATTCCGTTAGCGCTTTCGTGCATTAACAAATAGATGCACTTCTTCAGACAACATATTAAAAAATGACTAGAGTATATATAGAAGGAAAAATCTGTTCACACACCTAACAGCTCATTATCAATTAAATAATTAAAACAGTTAAAGCACCATCGACCTTAAAAATATTATATACAATTTGTTAATCATAAACTCAAACATTAAAACTCACGTATATGTTATAAATACAATTTCATCATGATTTGTGAATAATTTAAATCATATAGTATTAACCAACATTCCAAATATTTCATAAAACACATTTTAATAATACATAATATGTGTTGCCTTACTACTTTATAACATTTAATACTACAAACCTACCATTGTAGAGCTTTCAATTTTAGAAGGCATTTAATGGAACATAATTCATTTATACCTGGATATACATATGCTTCAGTTTTAAATTGCCACAATAGTTCCTGCTCTTCAAGTCTCAAATGCCAAAGTCCACCCCTAGGGTATTTATGGACTTTGTGTACTACATTAAATAAAAAACTATGGTTAGGGAACTCACTAATATGTTTTGCTAATGCATTTGCAGACATATTTCTAGATATAGCATATGTGTGTTCATATATGCGTTGTTTTAACTGACGCTCAGTTTTCCCCAAATAAAATGCAGAACAAAATTTACAAAGGAAGAACCTGTTCTTATATATTTGCAATAGTTGCATCGTCCACACTTAAACATTAAAAAATGCTTTTTTATAAACACAGCACAGACGACCTCTTTATTGGGGAATGCAACAAATTATTTTTAATGTTTAGTAATAGAGGTTATCCAAAGAAACTTATTCATTCCATTATTAATGAGGTTAGTATAAAAAGAAATAAGGGACTTATGAATCCTATACTGACATCTGGCTATACAAATACAAATATTAATAATTTAGAATGCGAAATAAATGTAAGTAACCAAGGAATGGAAATTATTGATCAACCTAAAACTAATTATAATGTTAGTATTTTGACTCAATTTAATGATCTAGCTCCTCAGGTTAGGAAAATATTAAACAATAACTGGAAACTGGTGTCTAATGATATAAATTCCATTTCTATACTAGGTTATAAACCAGTAGTTGTTTATAAAAAAGCATTTTCTCTTAAGATGTTACTAGAATCAACAAACATTAGTTATAAACCTAATAAGGGAATGTTTAAGTGTGGACGATGCAACTATTGCAAATATATAAGAACAGGTTCTTCCTTTGAGATTAAAAATAAAAAATACTATTGTAATGACAAATACAATTGTGAAAGCTCTGGTGTTGTATATTTGGCTTCCTGTAAATTTTGTTCTGCATTTTATTTGGGGAAAACTGAGCGTCAGTTAAAACAACGCATATATGAACACACATATGCTATATCTAGAAATATGTCTACAAATGCATTAGCAAAACATATTAGTGAGTTCCCTAACCATAGTTTTTTATTTAATGTAGTACACAAAGTCCATAAAAACCCTAGGGGTGGACCTTGGCATTTGAGACTTGAAGAGCAGGAACTATTGTGGCAATTTCAAACTGAAGCATATGTATATCCAGGTATAAATGAATTATGTTCCATTAAATGCCTTCTAAAATTGAAAGCTCTACAATGGTAGGTTTGTAGTATTAAATGTTATAAAGTAGTAAGGCAACACATATGTATTATTAAAATGTGTTTTATGAAATATTTGGAATGTTGGTTAATACTATATGATTTAAATTATTCACAAATCATGATGAAATTGTATTTATAACATATACGTGAGTTTTAATGTTTGAGTTTATGATTAACAAATTGTATATAATATTTTTAAGGTCGATGGTGCTTTAACTGTTTTAATTATTTAATTGATAATGAGCTGTTAGGTGTGTGAACAGATTTTTCCTTCTATATATACTCTAGTCATTTTTTAATATATTGTCTGAAGAAGTGCATCTATTTGTTAATGCACGAAAGCGCTAACGGAATAAATTAAAGTTATTTTGGTAGAGACTGGCGTGATTTGTTCCATAGTATCACTTTTTGGTGTTTTTTCAAGTTTGTGATTGGTGTATCGTTTTACATATATACAGACATAAATGTCATTGGACCAGTAGTATTGCATATATACAGACATAAATGTCATTAGACCAGTAGCATTGTATGTATACAGACATAAATGTCATTGGACCAGTAGCATAGTATATTTACAGACATAAATGTCATTGGACCAGTAGCATAGTATATATACAGACAATAAATGTCATTGACCAGTAGCATAATATATATGCAGACATAAATGTCATTGGTCCAGTAGCATAGTATATATACAGACATAAATGTCATTGGACTAGTAGCATAGTATATGTACAGAAATAAATGTCATTGGACAAGTAGCATTGTATATATACAGACATAAATGACATTGGACCAGGAGCATTGTATATATACAGGCATAAATTTCATTCGACTAGTAGCATAATATATATAGACATAAATGTCATTGGACAAGTAGCATAGTATATATACAGACATAAATGTAATTGGACCAGTAGCATAGTATATATACAGACATAAATGTCACTGGACCAGTGGCATAGTATATATACAGACATAAATGTCATTGGACCAGTAGCATAGTATATTTACAGACATAAATGTCATTGGACCGGTAGCATTGTATCTATACAGACATAAATGTCATTGGACCAGTAGCATAGTATATATGCAGACATAAATGTCATTGGACCAGTAACATAGTATATATATATACAGGCATAAATGTCATTGGACCAGTAACATTGTATCTATACAGGTATAAATGTCATTGGACCAGTAGCATTGTATCTATACAGACATAAATTTCTGTGAGCAGTAGTACTGTATACTTCAGTAGCCATTTCATAGTAAAAACATAAAGTAGACATAAAAGTGCAGAAAAGCCACATCCTTTTATGCTTTAGGTTTTTTTTTTTTTCTTGTAAGCAGCTGGTATAAGTAGACTAAAGACCAATCGAAGAAGAAAAAGGACTAGACATGATTGAAAGTGCAAAGAAGGAGGAGAAGGAGGGGAAATGAAGATTCTGTCGGTGAATGTAAGAAGGATAAAGTGAGGGGGAAGTGGGTGGTGTTGCCATCAGTTATAGTGAGTGGGTGAGAGTATAGAGATCGGTTAAGAGAAAGAGATGAGAGGGAAGTCGTTGAAGGGTAGGAAGAAATGTGAAGTTATGTTTTAATCTAGGGGTACTTATCCAAGTTTGGTGCAGGGGCAGAGCCAGAGATTCTGCAGGTGTGACTTTAGCTTCTTTTTAAAATGGTTATATTGTGTTTTTAGAGAGGACACGTATGATGTTTCATGCTTTGGTGCCTTAGTTTGAGAATAGACTGTTGCCGGCACTATTGTTGGAAAGTGAATAAGTGAAAATACCTTAATTAGAAAAAAAATGAGTTGACAAATAGAGTAAGCAGTTAAATAAACAAGAGAGATATTGAAATGTACAAGGAAACGGAAAACAATATTTTGCAACAGTGTTTGGTAAAGGAAACATTTATATTCAGTTTTATATGGTTAATTCTGAGCTACAAGGATTACTGCATATTTACTAAATGTATCTGAATGTCCAGGTAGAAGGAGACACACATACTGATACTAACTCACCAGACCCCTGGTAACATTCCTTCTCAATTGTTTTGACGCACCTCAACTGCTGCTTTTTTCACTTATTTGATTTATGTCTTTTTTTTTTATATGGAAGCCTGAGATGTAACCAAGCAGGTTTTCCACGTTTGCGTAGTAAGAAACTTTCTCTCTCTGAATAATCTTGTAGTTGGACTTTTATGGCTTTTGGTCCCTTATCTATGAAACGTAATAGATCTTGTTTATAATCAGAAGGCGGATCAAACAATTTGCTTTACATGAGTCACATTTCATATTCTATGTATAATGGACTTACATTTCTGTTAAAAATTCCATAAATTGTCTTTTCTTTTTACATTCACAGAGAAAAAAATGCATTTACACATTTTCATGCCAAAGGGATTCGTAGACATTCCTACCTGAAGCTCTTGCTCATAATATTTTATTTACCTGATGAATGCCTAGTAATCTCTCATTGCTCCTGTCTTGCTTCAGTGTGTGATGGTGGTACCTACTCTGTTTAATTCCCTGGTTTGTCGTTTGTCTTTTCGGCTTTTTTCCGGTAAGGGGTCGCCACACAGGAACTCTGGTCCGCTAATGATTGGCAGTAGATTTTTATGAAGCGCTGAGGTGCCAGCTCGACACCCAACCTTCAACGAAGGCACGTGCATTTACGCACGCATGTCTTTCAAACACTACCCAACCACGGCTACGACATGCAGACTCCACACAGAAGGCACTCCCAAGCCACGCCGAGAATCGAATGGCAGAACCTCTTGCTGTGAGGTAACAACGCTACCGCCGTACCACCGCGGCATGTGTTTAATTCCTTGGTAATAACCATAAATACGAAGCCCCAAGAAAACTCATTCTCAGAAGATTATGCCGTTTTGAACTTATAATATTATTCCTTTCCCAGGGAATGCCATTAGTAGTGTTCCTTTCCCAGGGAATGCCATTAGTAGTGTTCCTTTCCTAGGGAACACCATAAGTAGCATTCCTTTCTCAAAGGAATACCATTAGTAATGCTGCCTTGTTGGTTTGTATGTCTTGTAATTTTTGTCAAAACTACAGTTACCAAGACAGTAGTTTGGGACTCTGGTTTTCAGATTTTCATCATTTTCACTTTCAAAGATATTAGAACTGCATGTTGACTTGGGTATGTGGACTATAAGATATATTTGTAAAATACTAAAACTGTGGCTTTACAGTATAACATATATATCTTGTATATTTGCATTAAAATCCATTTATACTGATAAGATCCTAAAACAAGAAGCTGTTCTGTGCAAAGCATTTGACACACAGATGGAAAAACTGGTTGAATAGAGTTCATAGTCTATGCTCACATTTTCTGTGAAATCTGTGTGAAAGAGATCAGCTTGTACACTTTACAGACCGTCCTGACCCCTAAAGCTCTAGATCTCTGCATCATTACTGAAACATGGTTTCAGTGTGGGGAAGTCCCCCCTCAGTGCCAAGTTTCAGTGCCTACTACTTGTTCAGGCTTGTCTCAGTAATTGACTTTGTTGGTGTAGTAGCATGTCCCCATTCCTGAGAAGCCATATCACATGACATATAAGGCATGATGACGACCTTGAGCACCTACATGTCCTACTTGCTATCAATTAAAATTATACCATATTACAGCCCACTACTGTACCGCTCCACGTCACCAGCACCCCACGAGGTTTATTGGACAAAATACCACTCTCCGGGAGAATCTCAATTATCCTGCCTTTAACTGGGTAACCTAAACACAGAGCCATAGCTGTCTCATCAAATGCCTGATACCCATTCCTAATGTAGTGACCCCCCCATTCATCTCTTCAAGTGAAGAGCAATAATAAAAGATTTTTATCTTAATCTCTAGGAGTTCGGCTTCCGACAGCCCTCTCAGCTATTCAAGCTAAGAGCAGAAAAAAATAGCAGTACACTAAATAGTAAGTGACCACTGTCCAGTTCTGTCTTCTAAGTTAAACAATCATCTCTCACTCAGATAAATGAATGTAAATGTTTCAGGGATGCAGCCTAAAGTCAATGTCACTCCACCTGACAGGCATCCTTCTTCCTCAGTTTTCTTAAACCGACTGGAACTGGACAAGTTACTACATTTATATAAAATTTGTTATGGCAGGGTACATCTATTAATGCATAACAGCCTTACTAAAATTTTTGCAAATAAATTTAAGCAAGCAAGTTAATGCAGTATAGCACAAAATGTTGTTACAACAGTCTACTTTTCTCATCCTGACATAAACTACTAAAATTTGATTTGTAAATAAATTATTTCAGTTTAATTTTGTAACAAATAATTGCTTTCTTTCTGTTGTAAACATTTGCTTCGGATTTCCTGTAAAATACAATATTGTTACTAAGAGATTTCTGCTAGTTATAATGTAGTTACAATTTTGTTAAAATCCATAGTTTTCTGTTGGTAATTGCCTTTTCCATTGTTTATATTGCTTTTAGTTTTTCTGTATGTAAATTTTGTTGCAAAGGTTTTATTAAAATGTATGAACCTGTAACATATACATCCTGTTATTTTTATACCACTTGTCTTTTAGCATACGTGCCGTGGCTAAAAAGGGATTTTTGACCAGTCTACCCATTGAGTTATCAAACAGTAAATTCATCAAACAATTCTTCAATGCATTTTGTGCAATGTGTTTATGATGCCATTCCTCGTGTATTCTGCCTGTATCGCTGATTTATTTTCTTTCTACTGCTCAGAACCTTCAGATATGCTACTTGACTGATCCTTGTGTACAGCTGTCTGCTGGCTTTGAATAATGCACAGTACTTGAGGAGACAGTAAAAAAAAAAAAAGAACACTGTTCCTTTAAGATGAGAAGTAGAAGGTTTATTTCAGAGGCATGATGACATCTAATTTATGCACTCAGTGCATAGAACTGTTCAGTGAACTCAGATGGGCTCATGTTGTAATTGAAAATCTGCATAATGGCCCTTGCTTTGTTTCCCTGGCTCTAGGCTCATTAGGGCTAATTTGAACGCTAGCACTGAGATGCATTCTGAATATGGCTCACAGAAAATTAGAAGCTTGATCACTTGGCCTATTTGATGGCTCCCCCTCAACCCCAGCTGCTCCAAATAATGAAACATAGTGTTGCTAATTACAGCTTCGATTTAACAGGCTCCCAGTGCCAGCAGGAAGCTCCTATCATTTCTGCTACCAACAGGGTTCCTGTAGTACAGCTCCTAGGCATGTATGTTCTGGGCCTACACACACACACACCCCGGCTTCATTTGAGGATGAGAGGAATATTGGAAAACATTCAGACTACAGAGAGTGGTTCCTCCATGCTATGATGAAGTAACCTTAGTGGAGAAGAAGGGACAAGAGTCTGGCCTGGGACCCGTTCTGCTGCCAAGTCTCCATTTGGTATATAAGCATCAGCAGATGGTATACTGTTATAACATGTACACAGTTTTATGTGCCAAGAGAGGATACTAAAAACTGCAAGGCTGGAAAACAAAGTTAAACACAGAACTCCGGAATTTGTTACATTCTGTACAGGCTATATATATATATATATATATATATATATATAAGTGTGTGTGTTCCTGTGCAATCTACTCTGTATATTAACATGAAAGAAACAGTGTTTTATTTATTTGTTTTACATTTGTTAACTGGGTTAGTCTGACTGAGCTTAGTGGCCTGTTTTCAGCAGAGACCCGGTGGGAAAAGCTCCTCAGTAAGATACAATTCTATTACAATGTAAATGAGAAATGTACATTATATACAATGTAGTCAATACATTATACAGTCGTAGTTTCAATCCTGAGGCAGTGCTTAGAGTGTAGTGTTTAGAGCTAAAAATTGATCAATAAGAATGATTATGTACAAAGTTGTAGACAGAGTTTGGCTGGTATGTTACAGTATAGGAGAGAGAGAGGTTAGGGCAGAGTAGATGAGGAAGAGAAAAGGAGTGAAAAGGAAGGTAGTGAGTACAGGAGGTGAGAAACGTGAGTGAGAGATTGGAGTAAGATAGTGATTCTTATTTTCTTATTCTTATGTGTTCATCGGGTGGCAGTGATAACATAGTTGTCTGCAGTATTATTTTGTGTTTAGAATGTTTACAGATGAACTAATGCCAGATGAGCTCCTAAGATGAAAATAACTGTTTGCCACGAGCAAAACAAAAATAAGTTGTACAGTTATTTTATTTAATTATTTATTTACTCATCAGTGTTCATACATTTGTTCATTTATTTATTTTAATGCATCAGTTATTTTTTCTGGTCTTTGTGTTTCAGCAAGCTGCATCGATATGCCACTGTTAAAAATATATATATATACTGCTCCTGAATTGCCATTCTTGTTGTGAATGCAGTAGTATCACAAATTTTCTAAGGTTAAAAAAATAAATGTATGCCGCATCCCATTCTCCAGTTCTGAAAATGTCACTAACATTATTGTATTAAATTTTCAACAACTTGCCAAGACATTACTGTAGTTCATATACGTGTTATGCCATGTAGCTGAAATCATGGTTGAAAATGGTCTTGCGACCAGTCCACCTAACCAGTTAATATATTTGAATGAATATACAGAGCATAACCTCTCTGCCTTTTTTTTTTTTTTGTCAAAATGCCTGGTATAGTGTGTGATAAATGGTAAAATTTTGGACTGGAAATACAAAGTGCAGAAGACTCAATAGTGATATAATTTATAGTGTTGACTGTAGAACATTATAAAGTTGTATGACTTTGTGGAGAATCACTGGGTAGCAGGCAGGATCGCATACTTCTTACAGTTCAGAGTGTTTGTGAGGGCTGCGATAAATGATGCAGCTCATATGTGACAGATGAGTGATATGAATCCCATTTCCTGCATGTAGTATTGCTGACCCCAGCCTACATCAGTTGCCATACTGGTCAATATGAATGATATTACAGGGACAGTTCCATATTCCCTGTAATGTCAACCTAAGTTGGAGTAGTTCTGGTGATTTAGTGGTCTCCTGTACCTCAATGACCCTTTTTGCTGGTTGTATGTCATGCACTGTAACTAAGATATTAATTCTTTTACAGTTCAACTCACGAAATCTGTTTAATTTGTTTAATATTGTGCAATCATAAAAATACTACATCCGTTATTGATAGCTTTATTCACAAGCACTTAGTAAACCAATAAGGTCAGAAAAAGCTGGCCATTTTGAAATGTTAAAAGTCTTGCTGAACCAATAGTTAAACTGGCAGGAGAAATCATCCTTGGGAGCAAGTCAGAACAGTGACTCAGATGTTAAGTACTTGTTAATGCAAAAAGTAAAATGTGATTCTGTAGTATTGTATTGTAATAGTGAGGTATCAAGTAGCATTTACCTTAGTTCGAAGTACAGCAATGTGGAAGTTGGTACCAAAGATGTGGAAGCCACAGCCCACATGTTATATGGTAGAAGGTCAAAGCTTGCATACAGAAATACTTTTATATTGCTACAGTAAGTTTCTATAATGACTGTTTTCTTAAGTCGCTCATCACTGTTCACACTTTCTAACACCAAACGTGTTTGGCGATCTTCAGTCATGTAGTCTGCCACCAGTGAGCTGAAGACACGTGACGATTTCCACAGTCATACTTTTCCAACAACTGATTTATGAATTATTACTTGGTAAACTTAATAAAATGGGTGATGGGGTACTGAATATCAGTATTTATTTATTTACTTGCATTTGTTGACTGCCAGTGTTCATTTTGGAAATCCTGAGGAGAAAAGATCTCCAAGCAAAGAAAATATTATACAGTAAAATATAAGAAATAAATGTAATATAAATATATATGTACAAAATACACGGATATGATAAGCAGTGACATAGGTATGCTAGAAACAAGAGTTGATAGTGAGTTAAATAAGAGGTACTACATTATTGTGATTCTAATGGAGAAGATTGGTAATGCGTTGGGATATTAGAAATTATGGGACTGTAAGAAATGCTTCTGCAGTTTTTTCCTCTTCTCACTGGTATGTGCTACAGACCTCAGCTGAGAGTGGGCTTATGTAAGTTAGCAGTTATGCCTAGGTCAGAATTTTGTGTTACGCAGAGTTTGTCTCCCCTTTCAATCAGACCATTTAGAACATACATATTTTCATTTTTTATTAATGCTGAATGTCAGCAAAAGAGAGATTTAATGAATAGTTTAATTTCATACATTTTTAAAATCATCATCGATTCTCTATTCTTTTTTAAAATGTTAAAAAGTGAGGGATAATTTCAGTCATTCTGAAATCCTGGTTTCATTTTTTTGTGAATTGGTAATCTGTGTTGCTTTTTTATAGCTTTATTTTCCTCAAAGACATGTCAATAAATGATTTGATAATCTCTAAATTACAATAAAGCGGGTGTCAGAAAATGAACAAATTATTTTAATGTTCCTAGTATTGTTATGATTTTCTGTTTATGTTATTGTTTGTGCAGTTAAAATCACATTTGAAAATAGTATTGCAGAATTCAGAATGCTTTCTGTATTTGTTCAACATTCACATGCTAATTAATGAATAATTGTGAAAGAGATCTGTTATGATTGTGTGCTGTTTGCTTTGCATATCTTGCGCATATGATTTTTTTCTACACTGTTAATTTATTCATGCACAAAATAAACCACGTGATAAACTATGCCACAAAAATATAACAATGCTCCCCCTCATAAAAATGCTACTTACACAAATCCTGCAGTCACTGCTTGCAATACCCAAGTACTGTTTCACAGCACCTGCTGTGGAGATGTAAGCAGTACTGGTCCTTACAGTCCCCTCCCGTCCCTTCCCTCAAACCCCAGTACTTCTCATATCGATCAGTAACCCCTAAAGCTGACACATTGAATAGTCCTGCAAATATCCAAATACACAATACACAGCCTTCGCTCCCACAATACAAAATTTTAACTCATGCACAACTGTAAACAACTTTTACTCCAGTAAAATGAAATTTAAAAAAAATTGAATAACTTGTTTTCCATACCTAATATTGGGCAGCCACGGTGGTGCAGCGGTTAGCGTTGCCGCCTCACAGCAAAAGGTTCTCCGGTCCGATCCTCGGCTGGGGTGCCTTCTGTGCGGAGTCTGCATGTCCTCCGTGTGGTCACGTGGGTTTCCTCCAAGTGCTCCGGTTTCCTACCAGATCCCAAAGACATGCTGTAGGTAGATTGGACACTCTAAATTGACCCTAGGTGTGAGTGAGTGCATGTGTGTGCCTTCTGTGGAAGGTTGGGTGCTGGGCTAGCAACTCAACACCGTAAAACTCCACTGCCAATCATGAATGGACAGGTGATCTGCTGTGGTGACCCCTAACCAGGAAAAGCCGAAAGAAGAAGAAAGTTTTCTATACCTAATATTATATCCATCATAAAAAATCATTTATGTAACCATCCTATACCAAAAGTATATTACCAGCTAATCATAAAGATGTCCTGTAATTACAAATAACAGAAGACAAAAACTTAACCCATTGCCATTAGATTTTTTTTTTTTTTTTTTATCTAAAATGCCACCCTAACATACATCAGCCTAAAAATGCTGTTCTCTTACCTGGAAGGATTTCTCAGCAGTACTACTGCTGCTGTTACAGTGTAACTAGTACTGCTGCTACACTGTAGCCTGGACTGCTCCCGCTGTTGTTGTAGTATTACTGCTGCTGCCACTGCTACTACTGTTACTGCTGATATTACAATGTAACTAGTACTGTTGCTGCTACAATGTAACTTGGACTACTACTACTGCTGCTGCTACTGCAATGTACCTAGTACTGCTACAGTGCAGCTTGGACTGCTGCTGCCAAATCAAAATTTTATTACGGTGCTTACTGCTTAGTGCAGCACAATGTGAAAATACAAGTAACATTTAAACTTCTTTTTAACAAATTTGACATTAATCATACTAGATCGCATCCACAGCGTATTGTCTGCCTATGTCTGTCATTTCCATTCATCACATTAGCCTGGAATGACTACCTGTTGTGTGAATTCATACTGCAACTTAATGTGCTACATATTTTACCTCACAAACTGTGCAACTCTTAAACTCCGAACCAATATCTCCTCATTTCACTAAAGCCCATCTGACCAGCTGTAGTTTCATGAGAAGCTTCCTTACTGTGCCCATGTGCATGCACACTACATTTGCTTGCTTCAAGTTCCATAGCATATCCTATCACTGCTGGACCTGTTGAAAATTCTGTTATAGGTTTAACTTTAACCCATGCAGCTATTTTTCAGATCCTTCGTGGGATTGTGTATGTATTTCCTTTTTCATGCCCCCCCGAAACCTTTTCCATCTCTTTTGGTGCTATTACATCATCTGTTCTCCCTCACTCTGCCTGTGTCCTGCATTCACAGATTTGTTTTGTATTTGATGAACATTAATATCTAATATTAATATAAACTTTTTGCCTACTCCATGGCTCCCTTATTTTTCTGAATTTCCCAGTCTAGTTCAGTCATTGTTCAACCCAGATGGCTAACACATTCTTCCTATTGTTAATGTCAGCCATGCATCATGTCTCCCTTTACCTTGAGCCATTTTATTGCCCTGTTTCTATCCTCCACATAATTCCCCCAATGATCTTCCTTTTACAGATCATTTCAGAGGACAGTGTATCTGTGTATGAATGACACTCTGTAGGCACAATTAAAAGTTTTGATATGTTCTCTTGCATACATACCTCTCAACTTATTTTCTCAAGAATTCTGAACAAAGTCAAAAGATGATGGAGGGACAAAGATCCAAAATCAATTAACAATTTGTAAATGTTAATCTAATTCACCTAAAACGTTATTAGAACAGGTTTTGTTTAAATATGTATTTCCAGAACTGTAAATTATGAATCTCTAATGTCTGGTATTATTGACTATTGTAATTCTTGGTGATTTATAATAAAATCAAAAAAATTACTAGGCAAAGGGCAAAACTATCTAGCAAAATCAGGGATGTTCTGCAAAATTCTGGACAGCTGTAACTTAACTTGTGTATTGTATGATTACTCAAAGCACTTGACCAACCACTCAGTGCTTTCCTCTAAAAGCAGGCATTTTTGCCTGGGTAGGCATACCAAAACACACATGCACTAGCTTCCAATAAGTCAGGACATAAAAAGTCTAAGTTGTAATTAGCTTTGTACAGTTTATTGCATCTGAAATAGACTGACGCACAACAAAAAAAAAAAAAAAGTGTCATACTTGTTTCTAAGAAAACAGATGACACGTGCATTTTCTTATGTGGTTTGAGGATGTGAATTATATGATAAAGGGACATTTAAATGAACAATTGACTAATTGTAATTACAACTTTATCAGACGCATTTTCAGTCAGCAAATGCAGTAAAATATAGGTTCTGCTAGTTTCATATTATCTGAGCAACATCTCAGAAGTGAGAAAAGGCTGCAGAAGGAAAAAAAACATTCCAGAATTCACTAGTGTTCCACTAATGCGTAGCTTGTCACATGCCAGTTTGGTGCTCAGTGACATACAGAAATGCATATGTACATGTAAAAGAAGAAAAAACAGTTCTGTCATGGGATTTCCTTTCCAATCAATAAACTTGTCCTAGAATATATTGTACTTTTGAGGCTGCTGCACTATTGGCTTTGTTGCAAGATTACAAGATGAAGGCAAGGTAGTCTTGGCCTTTGCAGAAGGTCTATTTTAACAAGTGGGACTGTATGTAACAACGTGCTAACTTGTGTCTCAAACTCTGCAGTTCCTCTAGGTTGTAAGTGTCAGCAGTGTTTACACAACTGTGTCAGTTTCTTCACAATTACCAGTACTTTGTCCAGTAGTAAAGAATTTATATGTAAACTGAGCAATGAAAGATCTTAAAACTGCAGACGCAGTTCTTATGTTTTGATAGTACTAGAACCTGTTAAATGTAATAGCTACTTTTTCTTGCCTGGCTTAGCATTTCAAGTCGTGGTTAAGATTTTTGGAAGCAGCAGCATACTTTGAGGGGAATATTCACCAGCATGGCTACTTAAGTAACACCTGCTTCATGATTTAACTCCACCAATACCCCAGTTGGACAAAGCAATGTGTCCATGTACAGCAACAGTGCAGCTCAACAGCTTAATACCAGCATTAGTCTGACGTCTAGAGTTGACAAGGTATGTAGTCTGAGTACATGTCTCTGTCCTGTTTGTATCAAACATTACTAAAAAAAAAAAAGAATGACAGAGCTGTGTGCACCAAAGAAGCATTCAACTGCTGTGCAGTGAATATCCAGGAGCAGATGTCCTTCAAGGATGCATCTGCAGTCCTAACATATGGGTTGTCCTGCCTCAGGCAGCCGATTCCAAAGTCTGGGTCTGGCCTCGGCTGATGTCGCACTCCACCCGACGTCATAGCTGCTGTGTATTAGGTATAAAGGCATCAGCCGACGCCATTTTCCCCAGTCTTTCTTGCCACGTGGTGCCCGAAGCAGAAGCGTTTTGCAAGTGCCGGTCGGTCAGATCCAGAGATTTCTACTACCGAAGACTTCTAAAAAGCTAAGTACCCCATTGGGGACTGTTTCTTGCCTCAGCCGATGTCAGAAAAAGTAAATAATTGTTTAACTTGTGGGAAACAAATACCTCATAAGGATTTCCACTGCCTTCCTTGCTTAGGCCCAGACCACGACGTATCAGCTTGTCTAGCCTGTGCTTCCTTCAACCGACGGACACTTAGACGTCGGTCGGAGTTTGCAGAGGAGTTTTTTGGTCCCGCTTTTGCATACAAAATGCTGTCGGAGACTCCGACTTCACATTTAGCTAAAAAGCGTAAGGAAAAGGACCGACACTCGCGGTCGGCTGAAACCACGGTTAAGCCAACCGTGAGTGTCTCGGTTTCGGCTGAAACCGAGTCCTCGGTTCTTCCTTCGGCGAGCATGCCTCCAATAGCCGAGGCCTCGCAGAGCATGGCTGAATCTGCTACTGAAATTACCCCTGCTGTAGCAGGCACCCAGGACTTATCAGATACTATTCCCTTAGACATATCTACCCCTGCACGTGGAGCTGCTAGGCCCCCTGCATCTATGTCTATCAAGGCTTTTTCCAGGGCTAAAGCAGCTAAATCTTCTAAGGCCTTGCCTGCTAAACCCCCCTCACACAGGCCTACCTCCAGTTCCCAAATGCTCAGCCTGGCTGAGGATCTCATTTCTTTGATCAGGGGATCCCAACCTCACCCAGACAGGGCCTCTCAACCCCCTCCAGACAAGAGGCCTAGAACTGAGCCCCCGGATCCTGTTTCTACAGACTATTCCTCGGATGACTCAGATAACTCAGACCCTCTGGAAGGCCCATATTCTCCTTATGAGGATTCTGATGCAGAAGACTCCATTCCTTCTGCCTCTCCTCCTGAATAATTTTCTTTTGGGGAAACCTTACATGCTATGAGAGAACATTTTCAATGGCAGGGCCAGGATTTTTCAGATTCATGGAAAAGGCTAAGGACCTTTTTACATTTACCACAGCATAGGCCTTTAGCCATTCCTCCAGTACTAACAGTTGTTGATGATGCATATAATGATGCCTGTACTGCCCCTGATTCTCTCCCTCCGGCCCCTGCCTAGCCCGACAGATATTACAGGGTCCCGGACTCACGCTTCCATTTGTATAAGGCTCCTATCGCAGATCCTGAAACCATTTCACAGGGCCCCAAAGCTGTAGCAGCTACCTCTGCCAAAAACCCCCTCCCCTCTGAAAGAGAATCTAGAGCTTTAGAGAGATGGGGTAAAAAAGTTTATACTTCTGCTACTCTTTCGGCCAGGGCCTTAAACTGTCAATTTCACATGATTCAGTACCAGGAATTTTTGTTGGATCAGCTAAATAAAAAACTGTCCTCTCCTGAACCTATAGACCATAAGTCCCTTCAGGATTTGGTAAATAACACTCAGCAGGTCAGTAACCATTCCTTAAAATGTGGCTATGATGCACTGGAGGCTTCCTTTCGATCAGCTATGACTGGAACAGTGATTAGAAGGCATGCCTGGTTAAAAGAGCAATCCTTACCAGACCATGTTAAGTCAAAGCTCCTAGATGCTCCTATGGAGAAACAAAGTTTGTTTGGCTCCCCTGCACAGCAGGTGCTAAAGAAGGTGGAAGAAAAAGCAAAATCTGTCCAGTCAAGGATTTCTTACAGGTCCAACCTCCGAGGTTTAGTAGAAATTGGCCTTCGAAGAATTGGTCCTTTCCAGACACCTCCAGAGCACAGAGAGGCAGAAATAGGCGCCCAAGAGGCAGAGGTCAATCCAGGGGTACCTACAGGGGACGTCAGTGGC
This sequence comes from Protopterus annectens, assembly GCF_019279795.1. Taxonomy (NCBI): domain Eukaryota; kingdom Metazoa; phylum Chordata; order Ceratodontiformes; family Protopteridae; genus Protopterus; species Protopterus annectens. The sequence goes on along the minus strand of NC_056751.1, from coordinate 552,502,961 downwards.
AGCCTAACAACCAGAGAAGTACTGCCACAGATTCAGCTACAGCCACTTCCACAGGACAGACACAATGACTTGGCTCTGATGCTACCAGGGAACAACTGGAAGCACCCTTGGCCGGAAAGCTAGCCTTATTTTCCGTAAACTGGCATTACATTACAGGAGACAAATGGATTTTACAGACAATAGACAAAGGCTACACGTTTCACTTCCACACTCTACCAAAAGAGAGGAATGCCAAACCTACCACCAAGCCAAAAACAAATGCTCTAAGACAAATCAACCACCTACTAAGGATGAGAGCTATAGAATATGGAACAAGGACAAGGATTTTACTCCAGACTTTTCCTTGTACCAAGAAAAGAAAATCAATGGAGGCCTATTCTCGACCTGTCCGCTCTGAACACATATCTCATTGTTCCAAAATTCAAAATGCTGATCCTACAGCAACTTCTTCCCATGCTGGGCAAGGAGTCTTGGCTGGTGACTCTAGATCTCAAGGAGGCATACCTGCACGTCGCTATACAACCAGATTGCAGAAGGCACCTCAGATTTCTTGCAGGATCAGAGCATTATCAATTCTCAGCATTGCCCTTTGGCTTATCTACTGCGCCCAGAGTATTCACGAAATGCCTGGCATCAGTAATTGCTCATTGCAGGCTTCAGGGAATTCAGATTTACCCATACCTGGACGACTGCCTAATACAAGTGGACAACAAGACCAAATTAACAAAATATTTGGAAAAGGTTATACAACTGCTGCAAGCCTTGGGATACACAGTCAACATGAAAAAGTCAAGGCTGGTACCATCCCAAAGGATAACATTCTTGGGGGCAGAACTGGACACATCAAATCAAATGGCATTTCTCACAGAAGAAAAACAAAAGCAACTACCTCTCTATTTCATGGCATTAACAACACAGATCCAGCTTACCGCAAGGAAAGTCCTGCAAGCCCTGGGTTACATGGCATCTTGCATAATATTGATTCCGCATGCCAGGCTGCATATGAGAAAGTTGCAATGGTACCGAAGGAATGTATGGTCTCAACACAAGCACAGTTTAGAAGCCCAGATTCCAATAATTCCATGCCTGAAGCAAGAATTCATGTGGTGGGCTCAGGCCTGTCAGTTAAACAGAGGATTGCCTTTCCACAAACCTCATCCAAGCCAGACCATTACCACGGATGCCTCAGACCTAGGCTGGTGGGCGCACATGGTGGACAAGTGCATACAAGGCTTATGGACACAAGACCAGCTGAATCTACACATAAATCAAAAGGAGATGCTGGCAGTGAAACATGCAATCCAGACATTCAGACCATTTCTTCAACAAGGTCACTTGCTGATAAGGACAGACAACACTACAGTCATGTGGTACATCAACAAGCAGGGAGGTACACACTCATATCCTCTATGCTGGTTGGCAATGGACCTGTGGAATGTGGCTCTGAACCTCAACATTCAACTCCAGGCCGAATTTCTGCCAGGAAAAGAAAATTCACTAGCAGACACCTTAAGCAGAACAACCACGGATGCTCAAGAATGGATGCTGCATCCAGATATCTTCAAAACCATTACAAAGAAATGGGGACTACCAGAAATAGACCTGTTCGCATCCCCACACAACCACCAATTGAAGAAATTCTGCACAAGAACATACCACCCACTTGCTTGGAAGGTGGACTCCCTATCCTTCAGTTGGGAAAACCTGACAGCATATGCATTCCCACCTCTTCCTTTGATGTACAAAGTCCTACTGAAGATCAAACAAGATCACCCAAGGATAATCCTGATAGCTCCAGACTGGCCGAGGCAGCATTGGTACCCACTACTGAGGAGCATGTCTCGGACACATGCATGGCCTCTACCTCTATGTCCTTTACTTCTAACACAGAACAACTACAAGATCCTACATCCAAACTTGAAAACACTACAGCTAGCTGCTTGGAATATTACATAAAACAAAATAACCCAGATTTATCTCAGAGGGTTAAAGACATTATCCTGGAGGCTCGCAGACCCTCCACAAGGAAGACTTATTCAGCGAAATGGAAAAGATACCTCATTTGGAGTGCAGCAAAAGGAGAAATTGTATCATTAGCAAACATAGCTAACATCCTGGAATACTTAGCAGAACTTTTCCACAATGGCCTGTCTTACTCCTCCATTAAGATTCATGCATCAGCAATTTCAGCAGAATACAACATGGATCCTCCAGTCTTCTCTCATCCTCTACTCAGGCAGTTTCTGAGAGGAATTAAAAATGTAAAGCCTCCAAGGAAGCCACCTTTGCCTACATGGGACCTTAACTTTGTGCTGGAAAAGTTAACACTTCCCCCTTTTGAACCAGCAGCAACAGCAGAATTACAGTTCTTATCTTGGAAAACTGCTTTCCTGTTTGCAATCACTTCAGCAAGAAGGGTTTCTGAGTTACAGGCATTAATGGCAGTACAGCCCTTCCTTATCTTCCATCAGGATAGAGTGTCTTTGAGAACTAACCCTACTTTTATGCCAAAAGTGGTCTCCAGAGTATCATTGAACCAAGCAATTCACTTACCAACATTCTTCCCCAACCCACAGAACAGGGGGAAAAAACTATTACATACTTTGGATGTGCACAGGCAATTACGCTACTATCTGGACAGAACTAAGACCAACAGAAAAACTGACCAGCTTCTGGTAGCATATGCAACAGGAATGCAAGGAAAAGCAATTTCAAAACAGACAGTCTCAAAATGGATAGGAAATTGCATTAGATTTTGCTACTCTTTTCATGGAAAGACAACTCCAGAAAATATCAGGCCTCACTCCACAAGGGCTACAGCCACCACTACAGCTTTCCTATGAGGAGTGGCTACCAAAGACATTTTAGAAGCTGCTACTTGGAGCTCCATGCATACATTTGCCAAGCATTATAATCTTCCTTTATACTCCAGATCCCGAGCAGGTTTTGCAACTGCTGTTTTGCAAGGGATCTTAACTATACCATCTTTATCTTAGTGCCTCCTCCCCCAGTTTGGCTATGGTATTCTACCCATATGTTAGGACTGCAGATGCATCCTTGAAGGACATAGTACAGTTTTGTACCTACCATAAATGTAGATGTCCGAGAGGTATGCATCTGCAGCCTCTGTGGTACTCCTAGGGTATTTACCCATCTTGTAGCTAGCTGGGGGAATCTATTATGGTGTATTTGTTTGTATATATGTATATACATTTATATATATTGTTTGCTCTCTACTGTTTGGAATCATTTGCATTTATCCAAATTTAGCCTTCCTAGAGGGCACCTGGCATCTGGGGCAAGAAACACTGAGGAAAATGGCGTCGGCTGATGCCTTTATACCCAATACACAGCAGCTATGTCGTCGGGTGGAGTGCGACATCAGCCGAGGCGAGACCCAGACTTGGGCTGCCTGAGGCAGGACAACCCATATGTTAGGACTGCAGATGCATACCTCTCGGACATCTACATTTATGGTAGGTACAAAACTGTACTTTTCGGTTGTTCACCATTTGCTTTGCTGACATTATTTTGATACAAGGACATATACCGACATCCAATGAGTAACACCAAAAGACAGTATATGGAGGAGTTAGGTAATGCATGTATTGTGTACTTATTGCTTCATTCTTTATAAACATCAGATTGTTAAACCAGTATGTTTGTACCTCATAATGTTATATAATAAATGATAACTGACTTTAATTATTGACCTAAGTGCTGGTGTCATTCTAGGAGGATGCAATGTATATTAGTCTAGGATGAGGTGGTTGACAACCCACAGGTGCTTTGCTGCACTTCCCTAGTATGGTTTCTATATATTGGCCAAGACATTTTCCTCTACCCATAGTGTTTTTTTTAAGCAAAGACCCTCTCCTCAAATTGCCCACATACCCAAGCACGATCATAATCCTGTAAAAGTAGTACAGCTCAAAGGTAGGGGGCCTAAACAAAAAAACTGCATGCCTTACAAGTATTCCTGACCCTTGAAATTTTTGACATATACATAGTTATTGAAACATTGTTTCAGAACAGCAAAAGTACCTCTGCAGTTCAGGGTTTTAATGCTTTTCACCATGTCAAACCCAACACCAAATTGGATGTTAAAGCTAGTGGGAGCATGTCTGTTTTCCTTTGAAACCATTTCACCTCCAGACTGGTAACTACTGTACCCTCCTCTATGACACCAGCAGACTGTGAAGCATGTCTTACCAATCCAATGACTCTCACCATAGAGCCAAATACTATCATCTTGCGTGACCTCAGCTACCCTCCATTAACTGGGGAACCTATACCACCACAATCCAGTATGTGTCAGGATTCCTGGATTTCATTAATGCCAGCTCCTTGGATCATTTAGTCCAAATCCTAATGATGGCCTTAAAAATATTACACCTGGTTCTCCATTTAGCCCACCTATACTCAGATCTCACAGTAACCAAATCACTGGTCACATCTGACCACTATGCAGTAACATTTATTCTAGGTATGAGACCTGAGTAGCCTAAAAATCCCTCTATATTCAGAGACTACTCCAAGGCTAATCTACTCCAGCTAACTTTTGACTTGATAATATTCAGACATACTCCTTACCTAAGTGACCCTGCTTCACACAGACTGATATATTCTTGGATAAGTTCTACACTCGCCACCAAACTAGCACTGATATTTGTTTCCCCATAGACATAAATATAGTGCCAGATTTAAGAACAAACCCATCTGATGACACCCCAGTATCAAGAAGTTATACAAATTACAAGAAAAACTTGTAGTCCATAAAGCAACTTTAATAACCCATTACCTACAGAAGAGCACAAAATAATAAAAAACTTAGAAACAGAATCAAATCCTCCACGAACAAGCATGAATTGCAAATCACCACCCATGCTATGAATAACCATACAGGCTTCAGCTATGTTAGAAATCTAAGAAGTAACCAGCAGTGATCTGAGTTAATACACAATAACATCACATACTCAATCCCTGAGGACATTGCCAAAATAGTAGTGAACAAATTCTGCTCAAACTTTACCCTCTGTATCTCCCCCAAATTACTCACAGCATAGTAGCATGCATACACCCCCCCCCAAAATCACCTCCAAGCAAGTCCTAAGCATTCTCTCCATGCCTAAGGACACCACCTCTATGGGTGCAGACAGTGTGCCAGGTTGTCCTTTTGTCAGACCAAACACTTCCTGGCTGACACCTTTTTAGCTCTCTTTAGTCTCAGCTTCTCCAATGGATTTATGCCAAACATATGGAGAACTGCTGTAGTCATCCCACTCAGAAAGGGGATCCATGACTGACTTGGACAACTATAGACCTACCAGCCTTATCTGTAAGGCAATAGAGTGCATCATTATAGCTTTCATAAACAAGTACGTAAGCAATCTTAGAACCCTGGACCCTAACCAATTGGGTTTGTTAAAGGCAGATTCTGCTTTTTAAACCTGGTTCACTTTTTTTATGAACAATTCACCAAGGCATTAGACTTTGGTAATTCTTGTTTACACAATATACCTGAAATTGACCAAAGCCTTTGACACCATTCTACATGTGGGTGTATCACTGATAAGCTAAATGTAAACCCATGTGTTAAGCAAGGGAGAAGAAGCTGGCTCTCTGACAGAACACATTATGTTAGTGTTACAGGCACACTATCAACTAAGAGAAGTTACCAGCAGTGTCCCTTGTGGATCTGTCCTAGGACCATTCATTTTTGGTATCTATTTTTGCCATTAAAGCAGGAACCAAAGACTTGTGATTGAAGTTTACCAATGACTGAAAACTTGGAGCTGTCATAAAAACCTCAGATGATTTACATATTCTCCAAGAAGGTCTAATTTGTGCTAAAAAATATGCTTGGATCTTGGCCTCAAACTAAATGGCAAAAAATGTAGCATTGTGTCCTTTAGCAAACTTAGGCGTTCCTGTCACTTAGATTCATAGGTAGATACTAGGCTACTGACCCCAAGACCTATATAAGCCTAGCCAAAAAGGTACCCTGGCTTTCGCCACCCAAGAAAGTTATTTTCCTCTGCCCCTGTCAAGCAGAGCCACAGAAGTGATCCCAGGGTGAATTTCCTTTTTCCCATCCAGTCATCAAGATTTTTCTTGAAGAGTGCTAATGAGGAGCTCTGATTGACATAGATAGGTAGTCTGTTCCAGAGTATGGGAAGTCTCTGGGCCAGGAATCTATCCCTCCAGCATGTTCTGTTTATTGTGGTGACAAGTTTTAGGTCCCTAAAGAGTGTGGCTCAGAGGGATTGGTATTTCTTTAAGTGGAGCATGTCCAACAGCTCTGGGTTTGACATAGCTTTATATGTTAGGCAGAGATCGCCTCTGAGTAGGTGATATGCGATGGAATAAAGCTGGAGTTTTTTGAGACGGTCTGCATGGGGCATCTGTTTGAGGCCAGTAATCCTCTTTGTGAGGTATTTCTGTGGCCTTTCCAGTTGTTGTAGATGTCATGTGAGGTTCATACCAAAAGGGGCGTTGTACTCTATAATGGGTCTAATGAGTGATGAGTAGAGGGGAACAATGATGTCTTTTTTTCTGGATGAGAAACCTTTTGTGATGAGGTGTGCCACGTAGAAGGTTTTCCTGACCACTGTGGCAATGTGATTATCAAAGGAGAGACTACTGTCCACCTGTGTCCCAAGGTCTCTTATCATACTTTCAGTGTTAAGTAGACTACCGCCTATGTGGTAGTTCATGGGTACAGAGATTTTACCAAAGGGGATGACAATGCACTTTTTGGCATTGAGCTTGAGGCCATGGCTTTGACACCAGGCATCTATCTCAGTGAGGACCTTTTGTAGGATTTCCACATCATTAGGAGTTTCGATTATGGCTCCTAGTTTGCAGTCATCTGCAAACTTAGTTAGCCAAAGACCTTCTATGTTAGCCTGTACCTCAGAGAAGTAGATACCAAACAGGAGAGGACCCAGGACTGAACCCTGTGGTACTCCACTTGTCACTGGTCTGAAGTCGGATTTGGAGTCTGCTACTTTCACAGTGTGGGTTCTGTCAGTAAGCCAGTTGGCAACCCATCTTGTGACATAGGGATTTATGCCTAGTTTAGTGAGGTTATCTATAATTCCAGAGTGGGGGATGGTGTTGAAAGCCTTGGTGAGATCTAGATAGGCTGTGTGAACCACCTTACCCTCATCTATGGCTTTGGTGACTGCTTCAAAGAAGTCTATCAGGTTTAGGAGACATGATCTGCCTTTTACAAACCCGAACTGTGTGGTGAGGTCCAGAGTTTGGAGATTACCAATGTCTTTGTTTATGAGTTCCACGATGATATGTTCCATGGCCTTGCAGACCAGGCTCATCAGGCTAATGGGGCGGTAGTTCCCGGGGTCTGTCATGGCTCCCCCTTTGTGGAGTGGGATAACCATCGCAGTGCTCCATTCAATGGGCACAAAGCCTGAGGTGAGGCTATGATTGAACATGGTACTTAGGTGGGGTGCCAGTTCATTCTGTAGTTAGTGTAGAATGCAGCCTGGGATCTTCAGGTCGCATGGATGCTGTGTTCTTGGCTTTGAAGAGTGAGATTTTTACCTGTGCAGCCGTGATTACAAGAACTTTGCATTCTTCTGGTGTAGAGATGAGCCCTTTAGGGGGTGAGGGGGGTACTTAACCTATCTGCCAGGATGTTGGCAATATCAGTTGGTTCTGTATATTTAGTGCAATTGTGCTGTAACTCAGAGCAGATCTGAGTGTTACCATTGAGACTCTTGACATAGCTATAGAATGCTTTGTGGTTGTCTTTAGAATCAGTGATGATTTTGTTTTCATAACTAGCTTTGGAGGATTTTATGAGGGATCTCAGCTTCTTACTGAGGCTGACCAGGGAGTTCCTCCAATCTTGGGATTTTACTCTTTTTTTGCAACAGATTCTTTCTTCTGTTGTAGAGTTTGTTTATGGCAGAAGACCACCAGATTGGCTTCATTTTTTTGGAGGGTAGCATCTTGGTTCTGTTAGGGATAGTATTTGTGTAGGATTCAGCAGTCGTACCACTATTGTCCATCTGCATGGGTGTCATGAAGTTTGCCACTTCTGTCTTAAGAAGCGTGAAGTTGGCTTTGGAGAAATTTTTTATGGTTATTTCCCTAATGGGGGTGGGGGCGGAATGTGGATGTCTAGGGTGATTAGCTTGTGGTCGGATCTGACCAACGAGGAATTGACCTCTGGTGTGGAACACCAGTCGCCCATGTTGGTAATGACCAGGCCTAGGATATTGCTGCCCCTGCTGGTGGTGTGGATAAGTTGATCCAAGGTGTTGGAATTTATAAATTCCAGAAAACGTTGAGCAAAAGAGTTGGTACATGAGTAGTTTTCCCAGTCAATGGTGGGATAGTTGAAATCACCCATTATTAGGGTGTTGTTGGGGGGTCTGTATAAACCTACAATTTGTATTGCGGTCTTGCCTAGAGTTAGTTGCACTTGGATAATCTTGAATGCATTATGCTGAGAAACTAGCTTGGAGGTGTGGACATCCTTAATGAATATGGACATGCCTCTGCCTTTAGTGTTTCGGTCTGGGTTAGGTAGTACCCTCCCAAAAATTGACTTTATCATTAGGGATTTGAGCACTTTGATTGACAGAAAACTATCCCTTGACTTGCCACATGACCACTGTTGTTAGAAAATACTTTTATATAGCCATACTAATCACCAGGGACATATATTCTAGATCCAAGGAAGTCATTATCCCACCATACACTTCCCTTATCAGACCACTAATAGAGTATTTGGCTCTGCATATGACCCAGTTTGAGACCACAGCATTTCTTAACCAAGAAAATCAAGGGTGTTCCTCTTTCAGGTACCCTAGCTGCCTTAAAGTACACTCACTCTTCTATTTTCTAGTGATTATTGAGAGGAGTTCTCTGTCTTGCCTACAGATTTTCAAATGATCTGGTTCTGTGTAACCTCTTACATATCAACAAAACTAATACTACCTTAAATACCTGTTCAGAAGACTTCAACTACCATAGAAACATAAAAAGGACCCATTATTGGGATAGATATCTTTTGTTTTGAAAAGAATACCTCTTTTATGGAGCAGACTCCCCTTAGAGGCAAAGCAGAGTAACTCACATATTCTGACAACTGGAAGGGCAGTCATAAGTACACCCTCAGTCTGGCCAGGCCCTTGTAGCCCTTATGGAAAGTGGCCAAGACTATGTTGGGGTGTGGTATTAATTGATGCCCTGGTTAACTGGTGTGATCACTAGCTAGGCTACAGACTGTCCACTGGATCAACAGAGTTGTGTAAACATTGTAAATAAGTCACTTTACAAAATTATTTGTAAGTATTTTAAAGATAAATTACAAATGACTAAAACTGTGATGTAAATTTATGTTGACTATTATAAGAAGATAGAACTGGAATGAAAGCTGAACTAAGCTACTGGTGATTGTTGTAGTTTGCATCTTCCTTAAATATGCAAGCAGATGACAAAAGGCAATGAAGCAGTTGATATAAGCTAATAAAAATGATGGGCAATGAAACAGTTTTTGGAACCTGCAGAATGGAGCAAAAAGAAATATGTGGTTGAAAACCTGAAATGCAGCAACGTGTAAATGTGATAAAAATCTAATTTGTGCACAGCACTGATTGTAATGATTTGCAGATGCTGTTTAACCAAAATTCACTATTTATTTATTTGTTTTTGTTAATGAGAGTAGACTGGTGGTCCCACAGACATTTTTTCAAGTCAGCCGAGGAACACAGTCTGGTTAATTGACTGTAGTTGCATAGTAGGCAAGTGGAAGATGAGGGAATCAAACCCTGGAATACAGGAAGCAGCTCATTAACAGCTCATCTCGGCTAGATGACAGAACAATCAATACCTTAGCAGTAAAGAAAATGCCTAGCTCAAGAGTTGCATAAGATTCCTGAAGTAAAAATGATAGATTGTTGCCTCAAGCATTGCTCTAGGCAGTAGGATGAAATATCAATTGCTTCTGGATTACATGAGTGCAAATTCAATTATATTACAACAGATTAGGGAGTGGAAAAAGAAACATGAGAAGCAAAGCAAATCCTGTTTTCATTGAGGAAGGGAATCTATAAGGCCAATCTTTATGTAATAAGGCTAAGCACTAGGGATGTTCATTTGTGTGTGTGTGTGTGTGTGTGTGTGTGTGTGTGTGTGTGTGTGTGTGTGTGTGTGTGTGTGTGTGTATAGAGAGATCAGGGCTACGCAGTGATGCTGCTGAATGGGAGGAGATTTTGTTCTACACTGTCTAAAGCAGACCATTCCCTTAACATCCTACTGTTACAATGGGAATATTTTGTGATTTGTAATTCTGCAGAACTGAACAATATAACTTACTTTTTGTGATTGAAAAGGTTGCTGTACCCATTACTTTATGCCGTTGTTCTCTCTCAGTATTATTCTTTCTTTCTTTCTGGCTTCTGTCAGTGTTCGGTTGTAAAAGTAATGAACTGCTGCTATGAATGGCAGAAGATATGTCAAGATCTCAAAAACTACATCTGACATGAAAAAAAAAGTTCTAATACAGGTATGCAGTTCAGAGCTAATAAGGATCTTCTGTAAGCACGTGTAAGCATAAAACTGCTGGAGAAATGTCAAAAGTGCCGTTTTCCAAATAGCAGAAACTCTGTGAATACATTACTTTAATGAAATGATGAGTTACAGTGCAAGAGTCACACTGATTATATATGCTGCTTATACCTGTAGGTTAAGAACCCAGTGAAACATCAGTAGGAAATGTTTCTTAAAAGGAAGAAGACGAGCTTGTACCTCCTCCCACATTCTGTACCTCCTTGAAGCTAACAGTCCTGTATTGCAGGCACCATAACTGCATTTGCTTACTTGAAGCTTTTCTAAGCTCTGTATGTCCTGTGAAATGGTTTCATCATGGAGCAGATGCTGTCAGCCCATCAGGGGAGGCTGGCAGATCAACAGACTGTAAATCATTCATAACATTGTCTAACAGTGACCACTCAGCTCAGAATGCAAAAAGGAAGTGACACAGTTGCGCAGTAACCACTCCAGCATAGAAGGCTGATTGGTATAGATACTTTCATACAGTGACCACTCCAGTACAGAATGTAGAAGGGAAGTGAAACAGCTACACAGTAACCACTCCAGCATAGAAGGTTGACAGGTATAGATACTGTTACACAGTGGCCACTCTAGTACAGAATGCAAAAATGAAGTGACCTAGCTACACAGTAACTACTCCAGCTTAGAAAACTGAAGGGTATAGATGCTGCCATATGGTGACCACTCCAGCAAAGAAGGGTGAAGGGTGTATATGCTGCCATATGGTGACCAGTCCAGCATAGAAGGCTGACAGGTATAGATCACACAGTGACCACTCCAGTACAGAATGCAAAAAAGGAAGTGACCCAGCTACACAGTAACCACTACAGCTTAGAATGTTGAAGGGTATAGATACTGTATCAGTGACCACTCAAGTGCAGAATGCAGAAGGGAAGTAACACTATCATACCATGTGACCACTCCAGAGCTGAATGATGAGGGTGGAGAAACAGTCATATCAGAAATACCGTAGCAGGATGTTGAAAGAAGATGGACCATGTCATATTACAGGCAGAATGCTGGAGGAAAATATTGATTACTGCTTTCTTTCACAGATCTGCAGCTACCAATCAGAAACCCAGATCATGACAGATAAGCCTATAAAGTGTCTAAGCATCAGAGAGGCTTTCATGTGTGATTAATGTTCCCCTGAGTTCCGTAATCCGTGCTGCTTGTCTTCACTGGTGGGGATGTGGTGGCAGTGCACTACCCCATCAGCCTGCAATGGAATTTTCTGATAAACAGTACAAGACTGCAGTTGTGAGGTAGAAGAGATAAAGCCCTGACTGTAGCCCAGCTTGGGTTCAGTTACCATCTCAGGTGACTGATGGAGCTTCAGGGAAGGATGGACATTACCATCTGGGAGGGAGGCATTTTTGTGGATGTCTCCTGTGATGATACCTTTTGGAAGCTGAAGATAGTACTGTAATACAAGTTTTGTGATGTACAGGAAGCTGTTATGTGATTGTGGCTTAAAATGGTTATACAGATCCAGAAATACACAAAGAAATGCATTGTGTGGTCATTTTATATGTGTGCTATGAGAAATGCACAGTGGCTTTTCCATCTGCTAATACATCATGTTTGACAACAGCATGGTACCTCTGGTAATGAATGTAGAATATAATGGGTTTTCTTTTTGCAAGGTTCAGAAGTGGCACAGTAATCTGGTAGTTGCTGACACAGAGTTTTGTGAATTAAAAGTATTTATTTTTATAGTATTTAGCTCTTGTACATGTTAAGTAGGCAAAAAGGACTGGTAACAAAACAAATGGGAAAAAGTTATAAACGAATTGTGTTAATTGTTTAGCAGAATTGTAAGTTATAGAATAAAAAACTTCCATTTATACCATGCTGCTCAGTAGGTATTGCATAACTGAGTGACCCTAAAGATTTAGGTTGAATTGGCAGCACACCCTCATAATCACAAGCATAATCCATTTGCTTTGCATTCCTACACAGAACACTTGCTCTCAAATATTACTCTAAAACTGACCTAAGCACCATCTGACACATAATAAGAGTCTTTGTCTCAGTATTTTTGGCAGCATTAAGTCGACCTCAGTTAGCCCCAAGAGCCATATTAGACTAAAGAGGGATTGCTGCCCTAGTAAACTGATACAAGGAACCACATAAACTGCACAAAAGAGTACATTGTTGGATCAGTGCTACATATGGATCGTTTACATTAGCATTATGATTGAATGTTGGTTTTATTAATAATGCATTATGTGTCCCTTTTAATTAGAAATCTAATGGATAATACAAAACTTTTCCGATATTTTTATGATGGTTAGAAACCCAGGGGTTTACTCTGAAATTTCCTTAGGTCTGGTGTTAAATTAAAACTGAAGGGGCACGGTACCTAGAATCAGTTTCAGATTTCTGAGGGTCGCCAGAAGCATGGGGATAGCAGGAGGATAAGGAGATATGGGTCCTGGATTGTCTAGTCTTTATGACCTCAAACAACTTCATTTTCCAAAAATCCCACACCAAGCCAGTGCTAAGTTTATAGCCTCTGATTCTTTAACCCTGCTGACTTTGTATTAAATGAACTGTCCAAGCTTTACATAGGTTGCTATTGAAGTCATACCTTCCATTCTCAGTTTGTTCTGTGATTGAAGGTATGATATTTCATATCTGCATTGCTGACTCTGTCTACACTAAATTAACATATTATGTGCTATGTTTTCAAAGCTTTCTGACAGGCTGATGAAACTTAAGCCCTTCAAGTAAGTCTACCTCTCCAACTTTTCTTTCTGATCCAAAAATAACAAAATCAAGCACCAGAAACAGGTCATTAAAAATGTGTTGTAAAACCTTGCACAGAAGCAGTTGCAAAATAATCCATAAATCATATGGATGCTGTTAGCTCTAGGTTTTCTCATATACTGAAGGTGGAATAGCTGTATAAATTGTTTAACCTTTAGTTAATGCTTTTTTATGCTTTAAGTATAGGAATAAAAAAATACTGGCTGATTAATGGATAATGATAAAAATATACTCTCCTACTAAGTCTGAAGTACTACTGACATTCCTTGTCTGGATTTAATGTGTGATGGTATTTACAGGTGAGTGAAAGCTTGTTTGTTCTGAGCTATCCAACACAGCAGATCTGTGCACTTAATTACTGAAAGTGACCCCCTGAACTAGCCCTTAACACAAGGAAAGTGACTTTTATTAACTAACATTCAGACTGCTTGCAGTAATTCTTGAATGTATACCTGTTCTTTCTGTTTTCTCTGCTTGGAGAAGGTAAAACTACACTTTCCTAAGCATTGCTATAAAATGGTTAGCTGTACGTGTTTGTATTGGCTGTGGGCTTAACTTTATTTGCTTGGTTTGTTTTGAGCTGCGTTGTGCATCCTCATGTTCATTTGTGTTGAGTTGTCTGATGCTGTACATAGCTGTGCTGTATGCAGTAATGTGCTAATTCATGCTGTATAGCAGTCAGTGGGCAAATTTACTCATCACCCTAATTCTAGGAATCAAAAATTGTACCATCTCTAATTCAAGGAGTGCCCTTGTTTCTACACTAACAAATTTCAATGTTTTGGTGTTCTGTCACACTTATCATAGGATCATAACTCCCGAAGAAAATAAGCCAACTAGCTTTAGGAAAGTTTGTCTCTCATTAAACACTCTTAACACCTCAAGTTTGCGTAGATGATCAGTTACTGTGCTGTGGTGGTGCAATATTATCTCCATCTTTTGCAAATTGCACTGTTCTATTATAGGTTCTTAGCTGGTTACTAGGTTATTGGGCCAAGAGTCATTTTAAGCTTAGACGACCTTACCCCAAATTTACCAAAATGTTACTGACATGTGCAAATATCCCAAGGAATCTTACAGTTGTGATATAGGCTTGTACACATCAAGCATTCACAGGCTTCCCTTGTCCATTAGGGACACAGATGCCAAACCTGGGGTGAATTTGCAATTTTCATTTCATTGGTCTAAGTTTCATTTAAATAGGGTTAGGGATGACCTTTGCTTCACATGGAAGTGAAGCCTCTTCCAGAGAAAAGTTAATCTTTGAGACACACACCTGTCCCTCCATGTTCTGCTTGTTATAGATGATGTTTAGGTCCTTAGAAATGGAATTTTGTATGCTATTTTATTTTGCAAATGTGCAAAAAAAAATCTATCACTGTGTGATCAGACGAAGCCTTGTAGACTAAGTATTGATCGCTGTGTGGCAGGCTGAAGAAGACTGAGTACGGGGGGGTGGTAGCCATTGATCACTATGCAGCAGGCTGTAGAAAACTGAGTACAACGGGGGGGGGTAGCCCAGCCATTGACCACTATGCAGCAGGCTGTAGAAGACTGAGAACAGGGGTCTAGCCATTGAACGGTGTGTGGCAGACTATAGAAGACTGAGTACATGGGGCTAGCCATTGAATGCTGTGTGGCAGATTATAGAAGACTGAATACAGGGATATGGCCTGGAGACAGTCCACATAGTTCTTGTTGCTTGCTCCCTGTATTCTATTTGTCAGGACCCCTGTGGTCTGTCAGGTTGTTGCAAATGCCTGCTCAGTTACTTACTGAAGGGTGTGTTAAACATGATGATTGGTTTAATGAGAGCCAAGTGCAGCAGGACAGTGACCTTGGACCTGAATGATATGCCCTGACTTTTAACTTGTGCAAAGTAAAATTATTTTCTTGACACAGTAGACACATGATGATCAAAGGTCAGGTTACTGTCATCCTGCATTCCCAGGTCCCTGACAACAGGGTCAACTTTTTTAGTATTATCAGTGTAGTAATTTCCAGGAGTGGCCATCTTTCCAAAGGGTATGCAGATTATGCATTTTTTCACATTGAGTTTTATCCCCATGGCTCTGGCAGCAGTTGTTTGCGTCAGGCCCTCTTGAAAGGTATTTATGTTTTTAGGAGATCCACTGAGGACTCCTAGTTTGCAGTCATCTGCAAATTTGGTCAGCAAGAGGCCCTTGCCATTTGACTTGACTTCAGAGAAGTAAATACCAAAAAGTGTGCAATCTTGGGTATTGACTAGTACTTCTATGGTATTACATTGGATTGAAATGGCAAGGCTTAAAAAGACCTCCAGGTCAGTAGCCTAGTAATCTCCTATGACCCTGTAAAGTAGAAGCCCCAGGAATGATACCCAGAGGACTCTGCTAGTGACTGGCCACTTTGTAGAAGTGGATTCCACTAACCAGCGTTCTTGTGTCCTGTCAGTGACTATCCATAGGGTGACATATGGGACAATGCATAATTTTGTAAGTTTATCTACAATTTATGAGTGAGTGAGTGTGTTGAATGCCTTGGCTATCTCAAGATAGGAAGAAGTCTGTGAGTTTAAGTAGGCATGACCTACCTTTGACCAAACCAATCTGGGAAGGGTCCAATGTGTGTGTGTTTACTATGTCATTGTTTATCAGATCTATAATAATTCTTTCCATGGGCTTGCAATATAAGACTAGTGAAAGTTATGATCTGTAGTTCCCAGAGTCCATAGATGGCCCCCCTTTGTGTAGAGGGATAACCGTTGCAGTTCTTCATCCGGTTGTCATGAGGCCTGTCTGGAGACTATGGTTTAAATAGAGATTCTAGTGGGCTTGACAGGTTATGTTTCATGCTCTTATTTGTGACATAGTTTTCCTGTAGCATTCAGTTTAGGAAGTACATTGTTCAAATACCTGTGGCATACTTGCCTGGATGTGACAGCCATATCAGCGGCAAATAACTCTCCTCTGTTATTTCTGCCACCCATACCTGTATTCTTCAGCTGATTTTAATATAATGTACCAGCT
The DNA here is from genome assembly GCF_019279795.1 of Protopterus annectens. Classification (NCBI taxonomy): domain Eukaryota; kingdom Metazoa; phylum Chordata; order Ceratodontiformes; family Protopteridae; genus Protopterus; species Protopterus annectens. Next base: position 552,486,594 of record NC_056751.1, on the reverse strand, counting down.
CTGCTTTGTATCTGCATGGTCAAGTACTTGTTCCTATGTTTTTTGATCATTCTACATTGTTTTATTTATAAGCTTTAAGTAGTTTTCATTTTGTTTTTACTTTGACATTACTTAGTGTCACTTGTACTGATATCTCCAGTTGTACTTTGATATACTACACTGTTTGCTTTTTAATATACTGCACTGCTTGGCACAGTGTATTTTATTTTGCACTATAGTCTGCCTTACTAAATTATTGGGTTGCACTTATATTTTTTATAGACTGTTCTCCTCTAACTTGTCTCTACTAGCTTGTTGAGCTGCAATTGTAGATTTTATTGAATTGCCAGTACCCCAGTTTTCTGCCACCATGGGACCACAGACTGCCTGTCTTCATCTGTTGCCTGCTTGATAGCACTGGGTTCTCTGAGACAATATACTGAATGCCTCCTCACTGACAATCCCTTGATTGTTACTTGGTAAAGAACCTGTTTGAGAGGTGCAAATACCTACTGAAACTGAAGGCTTCTGTGGCTCTCATTGCATAACACACTGTCACACCACATTATCCAGCACAACAGTAAGGCCTTTTATGCCGAGTTAATGAAAAAAAAAATCTTGCCGCAAACCTCATAAATAACTCACCAATAAACCCACACTTCTGCATCATACTTGCACCTTACCCAATACACACAAGTTAAAACACACACTTCTTTCCCATCAGAGCTGCATGTCTAAGTCATAGCTGACCATTTTTTAGCTGTCAGGTGTCCCACTCACAAGTCTGTGCTAATACAAAGTGACCGTTGGGTGTCTTTCAGATGTGGGAATTCATGATGCCACTAGGGCCCTTAGATACTTTCACCTCGAAGATGTGTATGACCTGATTGTTGCCAGCATGGAAGTCCGTGTTCAGATACTCCATCCTGGGGAGATGCTAGATGCATTGAGTTCTCGTTATAAGTGACTGAGGCAGGAAACAGCTCATCCTGAGAAGCATTTTGTCATCACCATGAATGATATCAACATAGAAAATAACTGACATACAATTTTTTTATTATGCAGTGTCATTCAAACGGATCCAGTGTATATATGTGTGTGTGTGTGTTTGTGTCAGCTTGGAAGGAGAGACTGTCAATAGTCCCACTTTCTCCACCAGGGGCAGCCTATAGCTATCTTACATCAGGCCTTCCACATATTGGCAAAGACACTTTCTACCTCTATGGTGCATTTTTAGGCAATATCCTAGACTTTCCAACCTATTAAAAACAAATCAGGCCTGTATAAATTCTGCACTGCTGAATGCAAGAAGCTTGAACAAAAAGAATGAGTGTCAAAAAGGCATACCTGACTTTTGAATACATACAGTTCTACAGATCTGTACTGTTATTGAAACTTTGTGCCAGTGTAATAACATCTGTTCTATAGCTAGGTTTAGTGACTGTCACTTGTAAGCACGTCTAGTAAGGATAGGGAGTGTACCCATAAAGGTCGCTTCCATCATTTATTTATAATCCTAAATCTTGCAGCAAATTCAGCAAGATGATGACTTTGAGCTCCTAGAAATCCTGATGTCAATAAAAAGTCCAGTTATCACATCACTGTCACCTACAGAGCCCCTTTTATCTCTCCTAGTGGCCATGATACCCTAACTGTTGAATTTAGTGCTTTTATCCTAGGGTATTTCAACTACCCATCCATAAACTGGCAAACAGGCATAACAGTTCCTTAACTTTATTAATTCCAACTGTCGTGACTAGTTGATTGCCTGTTCTACTAGGGTAACCAGTGATCCTGATTGAGCCCTCAGTAACATAGCTCTAATCTGATGTACACCTAAAGTTTTCCACTCCATGATCAAGTCTCACCATCACAACATCACTTTTTCCTGGGGAACCCAACCTAAAAGTGCATCTTGCCTCCCTGTATTCAGGGATAACTCTAAGGCAAACCTTGATAGTGTTTTTTGAGATACTAATACTGCGGTGCAGCATAAGGGGGTGCTGCACCTTTGAGGTACCATCTTTCTTTTAAGACTTTAAATCAAAGTCTTGTCTGTCTAAGCTGGTGGTAGTTCTTATAGATGTAAAAGACCCTATGGCCTCTATCTATCCTAACTAAATCTCCCCTAGTTAGTGCCAGTAACACCTCAAGTTTCCCCTGAAAAGAGGCCACTGGCATGGTGGGAATAACCCAGTCAAATAAATAACTTTTCAGACAACTTAAAGAAACTGAAAAGCTCCCCAACCCAAGTATCTAGTAACAAGAGCTACTACATATACCAGTGATTTCTACACTCACCTTGGCCCCTTCGTTAAAGTTTGTCTCCCAGTCTGGCAAAAATATAACTTCAGATTTAAGAAAAGTACCTGTGGTTGAACCTTAGTATAAACAAGCTCTACAATAAAACTAAAATGCTTCTTGCACTAAGGAATAAACTCAAATTCCCTAATTCTGTAGGTGAGATTAAAAAGGCCTGCAGGGGATTAAAGTGAAAGATTACAAGTAAAGCCATTTAAGAGCCGATTATTGCCGCCTCAAAAGACAACCACAAGACATTCTTTAAATGTATTAGGAATTGTAGAACCAACATGAAACAATGCACAGAGCTAATCCAACCATGGTGATATAACATACTCTCTAACAAATCTGTTTCTAGCTTCTTGCCACTTTCACCAACCGGCTTTCCCCCTTTCCACTCATCCTCTTCCTTCCCATGAAATTATCTCTGAAAAATTCATAAATGTTCTCCCCAGAACCAAAATTAGTAACTGTATGGGTCCTGACAACATACCAGAGTGTCTCCTAGTCAGTAGTAAACACAGCTACAGACATTCTCTTGCTGACTTGCTTAGTCTTAGCCTTTCTGCTGGAAAGAAACATGCCCGTCAATCAGTTAGTCTTAAGTTATACCCACCTACTGTGAATTTAATATAAATAAGGATTATAGTCTGCATTGGACTTTAGATCTGAGGAAGCCCACTTACATAGGTGTGAAATCATTAATTGTGCTTCTGGAAGTAATGTTTGTTGGATGATGATTGGCTGAAATGAGATAAAAGGTGGCAATGAGAGTCTTTTTTAAAAAGGATCTGAAAAAGTTCATGTGAAAATGCTAAAGAACTGAAATGTCTAACTACTGTGATTCTTTTAACAGTTTCTCTTTGTAATTGATGTTCCAAAGATAATGTCTGGAATGTTTAAAAATGCTTAAAAAAGGTAATTAAACATTTTTTTATCAAACTACATTTTCTGAACAATGAATAGTATGAAACTTTAATATTTAGCATTATTGCCTGAGAGTAATCCTCAGTAATTTACCAGTCAAAAATTTTGTGGGACAGGGCAAAAATATATAAGACAAACTCAGGCACAGTTGAGAGGTATGGTACGGAGTCTGCTTGTAATGTCTTGTCATTTATTCTGACCTGTTGTGAGACATCTCACTTCTGTTTTATTCAAGTCCCATATTCAAGCATCCTGGTCATATTTTAGGCTGTAGTGAAGACCGTGTATCTGAACTGAGCAATGTATGCTAAATTAAATCATGTGCTTGTTTGTGTCTTTCGGCTTTTCCTGGTTAGGGGTCGCCACAGCGGAACTCCGGTCCGCTAATGATTGGTAGTGGATTTTTACATACCGGGTTACAACCTTCAATGAAGGCACGCCCCATTCACGTATGCCTCCACACAGAAGTCGCTGTAGCTGAGAATTGAATGGGACAACGTCTTGCTATGAGGCGGCAACGCTACCGCAGCACCACCACCGCAGTTATAAGTTAAATCATGTGCTTAATTTCCTTTAATGCTTCAGTTCTATTTCTGTATGCTTCCAAGTCTAACTTTTTTCCTATTTGTCAGTAGGCTATTTCTGGCATTTTGTTGGAGATGGTGCAGTTGTTATCTATGGTTAGTTACATACGTTAATGCAGTCTTCTGGCTGCCTTGTATTTTTTTTTTTTTTTTTTATGTCAAGCAGTGTGGGAACCTACTGGTATAAACGTTGTGTGCAGTGACTGTAGGAACAATCGGCTCAACTCACATTATTTATTCAGCAAACAAATTCTTACAGTAAAGTAAAACAGTTAAGATGTAAAAAAGACAACATTGTCTATAAGAGAATCATGATAAAAAGAGAAAAAAATATACAGCTACATATGTAGTCTAATACTACCAGATTGTTAAACAGATTACCTGTACCAACATTAAAATAATCTTTGTATATTTAAAATAACACCATTCCATAATTCTGTGTGTTTTAAGCATCATTTTGGAGTTTTCCTTGTTTTGTAGCATTTCCTACAGTTACTGACATTTACTGAGGATTAAGAGTAGTTACTTTGGAAATGTTCACAAAAAAATTAAGTACAAATAAGTCAGTGCATTTTGGGGTGGGTATTACATGTTTTCTGCAGACCTAGGCATGTTTTATGTTAGGATTTTAATGAAAATGTATTTAAAAAGGGCATAGTTCCAGCTTGGCCCTTATTCAAAAAAAAAAAAACATGAAGTACTCAGAAAAGAATAGCATTGTGTGAAACGCCACTTAACAAAATTGCATGCTTGTTTAAACTTTCCTGTCTCTATGGAATGCGGCTACATATGCCTCTAAATTAAATGTTTTTGTTCTTAAATGCCCTTTTTTTATAGATTTTTCTTGTGAATCCTGCCTCGCTTTTAAATTAACTTTGCATTGATATTCCTTAGTTTTGCTAATCTGCCTTGGACTATTTCCTCAGTGCAGAAAGACCTCCTAGGTTCAGCTAGCCATATTTCCAGAACATAGGTTCATAGGTTCGTACTAGGCTATCTGCCCTAGGGCATTTATAAGCCTAGCCAGAGTGTATATGGCTTACATCACCCCTTAGGATGAGAATACTATGCCCTTTTAGGGTTTAGTTTACTATGCCTCTGTCTAGTAGTGACACAGAGATGACCCCCGGGGTAAACCTACGATGTTCTTCATCTCACATTGCTGCAGTCATAACCTGTGGGTAGTCCGCTGTCCTCGGTCGGCCCGAATACCAAAGTGTTAGGCTGGCGTCGGTCATGGTCACTCAGATCTGACGTCAGTACGCCGTGGTACTAAAGCGCATGACCGACGTCATATCCTCAGTCTTTCTTGCCGCATGGTCCGAAGCAGAAGCAGCGTTTGCAAGTGCCGTTCGGCGTCCTGAAATTTTCGTATTCTGAGTTTCAGACCGAAAACCAAGTTGGGCTAAGTACCCCGTTGGGGATATTTTTGTCTTTTCTTGCCTCAGTTAAATCCGGATGTCAGAAAAAGTGAATAATTGTATTTCTTGTGGGAAACAGATACCTCATAGGGATTACCACTCTCTGTATTCCTTGCTTGGGGCCTGAGCACGGCATAGTCGGGTGTCGCTTTTGTGCTAGATTTAATAAGCGCACCATTAAACGTAGGTTAGATTGTGCTAGGCTTGTCTTCGGTAAGCGGTGTAATTACAATATGCCGTCGGATCCTCCGACGCCCGCTACCGCTAAGAAGCGCAAGGAAAAATCGTTAAAGTCCAAGCAGGATGAGTCGTCCATTCCGGACGCCGGTTCTTTAGAAACCACAGTGGAATCTGTGGATCCAGCCGAGGTTTCGGCTGAGTCTCAGGGGGAGCCTTTAATTTTGCAAGATGTGGCCTCTCAGGAGTCGGGTCAGGCTGAGGGGGCCTCTCAGGTTACTGTACTCCCTTCTTTGCATAAGGTGGTTAGGCCTTCCCCTTCTGTCTCTAAGGTACCTTCCAAGGTCAGGCCTGGTTTGTCTTCCTCTGGTGTCAGTCCTAGTTCTGCAGGTTCTGTACCTAAAAAACACATGCTTAAAATGGCAGAAGATTTGATTAGCTTAATCAGAGGTTCTATGCCCCCTCCAGATAAGAGGCCTAGGGTGGAGCCAGAGGTGGAAGGTTTGGAACATTCTTCAGATTACTCAGAGTCTTCGGCTGAAGACATTCAGGATTTTCCTCCTTATTCTGATTCAGACGCAGAGGATTCTAGTCCTTCTGCTTCTGCTCCAGAGGATTTTTCTTTTTCAGAAACCCTGCATTCTATGAGGGAGCATTTTAAATGGGAAGGTCAGGATTTCTCAGATTCCCGAAAGAGGCTTAGGGAATTTTTGTTTGTACCACAACATAGGCCCTTGGCTATACCTCCTGTTTTGGATGTTGTTCAGGATGTTTTCTCTGAGGCTTCCCTTAATCCATACTCTTTGCCTCCTGCACCAGTTAAACCAGATAGGTATTACAGAGTGCCAGAGGCTCATAAATATTTGTATAAGAGCCCAAGGGCTGACCCAGAAACTATTAGCCAGGGACCTAAGGGTGTCAGGGCTTCTGTTGTAAAGAATCCCGTTCCTATGGATAAAGATTCTAGAGCTTTGGATAGGTGGGGTAAAAAAGTGTATACCTCTTCCACTCTAGCAATGAGGGCTTTGAATTGCCAGTTTCATATGCTGAAGTACCAGAATTTTCTCCTTACTCAGTTAAAATCTAAGGTAGATGCTTTGGCAGAGGGCATAGAGTGTAAGGAATTACAGGATTTGGTTCATGCCTCTGATCAGGTGGGTAAGCATTCTTTGCAGTGTGGTTTCGATGCTTTACAGGCTTCTTCCAGGGTGGCTGCCACTGGATCAGTTATTCGTAGGCACGCCTGGCTTAAGGATCAGAACTTGTCAGAGCATGTTAAAGCTCGAATTTTGGATGCTCCCCTTCAGTCTGAAGTTTTGTTTGGTACTCCTGTGGAATCAGTCTTGAAGAAAATGGAAGACAAAGCTAAGTCTATGCAGACTGTTAAGGATTTTTTGCAGGTGCAGCCCCCTAAGTTTAGCAGAAATTGGCCTACTAAGGGATGGGCTTACCCTTCTTCTGATTTACAGTCTAGGGGCAGATCTAGACGTGGTAGGGGCAGAGCTCAGGGTTCTTTTAGGCCTAGGATGTGGAGTTCCCCTGCACAATCTACAGGTGAGGGCAGGGGCCAGTCCTTTCGTAAGCAGACCCAATGACCTGCATCTTCAGCTGCCAGATCCTTCCTGTCTGGCAGCTCCTCTGGGAGGAAAGTTGGCACTTTTCAGACAAAATTGGTTTTTAGTCACCCAGGACAAATGGGTGTTGGACATTATAGACCGAGGCTACAAGTTTTATTTCCACACATTGCCTCCTTTCAAAGGCATGCCAGACGTTCCTCCTCAGCAAAGGGGGGAGGCTCACAAACAGATTTCTTTACTTCTTCAAATGGGGGCTATACAGCAGGTCCCTCTGTCAGAAGTGGGCCTAGGATTTTATTCTCGCCTGTTTCTTGTACCAAAGAAAAGAAACACTTTGAGGCCAATTTTGGATTTGTTTATCCTCAACACATACCTGGACATTCCAAAATTCAAAATGTTGACTTTGCAACAACTTCTGCCTCTGTTAGGCAAAGATCACTGGATGGTAACTCTGGATCTCAAAGAGGCTTATCTTCATATTCCTATCAGGCCCAGTTGCAGGAGATTCCTGCGTTTTCGGGCTGGGACTTTACATTATCAGTTCTCTGCATTGCCCTTTGGCTTATCTACTGCGCCCAGGGTGTTCACAAAGGTTCTGGCTCCGGTGATAGCCTTCTTAAGGTTAAGAGGAATACAAATTTATCCTTATTTGGACGATTGCCTGATTCTTGCTCAAGACAAAGACAAGCTACTTCACCATCTACGGTATGTTATGGCAGTGTTAAGGTGCCTAGGTTATTCTGTGAACGAAACAAAGTCCAGTCTAGTACCCTCTCAGGAGATGTGCTTTCTGGATGTGAGACTGAATACAGCCTCTCAGATGGCATTTTTGACCCCGGACAAGCAAAGAAATCTTACGCTTTACTTCCAACAATTGTCTCTACGGTCCAGGCTGACTGCAAGGACAGTCCTTCAAGCCTTGGGGTTCATGGCATCTTGTATTCTGGTGCTTCCCAATGCCAAACTGCATATGAGGAAGCTACAATGGTATCTCAAAAGTGTATGGACTCAACACTGCCACGATTTGGACACTGTCATTCAGATAATACCTTGCATTCAAAAGGAATTTTTGTGGTGGGCTCAGGAATGTCACCTAAACAAGGGACTCTCTGTGACCCGACCAGAGGCAAGTCAGATCTTAACGACAGATGCCTCAGACAAGGCTTGGGAGCACACCTCAATGGAAAATGGGTTCAAGACACGTGGCCTGCCAGACTTCAACATTTGCATATCAACTTGAAGGAGATGTTAGCAGTCCAATTTGCATTGATGGCTTTCAAGGATCTACTTCACCCAGGACAAGTGTTGATTCAAACAGACAACACAACTGTCATGTGGTACATCAACAAGCAAGGGGGAACCCATTCGTACCCTCTTTGCAGGCAAGCTATGATTTTGTGGGAGACTGCTCTCAGTTTGCACCTCACTCTTCAGGCAAGGTTTCTGCCAGGAGCACAGAACTCCTTAGCGGATGTTTTGAGCAGACAGATGGTGGATCCCCACGAGTGGAAGTTGGATCCTCATGTATTTCGACAGTTGACAGTGATTTGGGGGACTCCAGACATAGATCTGTTCGCTTCTCCACTAAATTTCCAGTTGCCAAAGTTTTGCACAAAGATGTTTCATCCAAAAGCTTGGAAAGTGGATGCTCTATCATTCAGTTGGAACAATCTTCATGTCTATGCCTTTCCTCCTCTGCCTCTCCTTCCCAAGGTGCTCTTGAAGGTCAGGCAGGACAAGCCCTCCATGATCCTAATAGCTCCAGACTGGCCACGGCAGCACTGGTACCCTCTACTGAGGAGTTTAGTACGGGAGCCTCCTTGGCCTTTGCCATCAATTCCACACCTTTTGTCCCAGGCAGGCAATCATTTCCTCAATGTCAGGATTCAGTCCCTGCATCTGACAGCCTGGCATATTCTGTTCCAAAACCTGGAGGGTCGCAGCTTCCTCAACAAGTTTAGAATGTCATTTTGGAGGCCAGAAGGCCTAGTACAAGGAAAGTTTATGCTGATAAATGGAGGAGATTTTTTATTTGGAGCAAAGCAAAGAGCTTTGATGTTTCAGGGCCTAATTTGAGTGTTTCACTTCAGTATCTTACAGAATTATTAGACAAGGGTTTGTCTTTCTCCTCTGTAAAAGTTCATGCTGCAGCCATTTCTGCTCATTATGACTGTGACCCACCATTATTCTCTCATCCTTTGTTTAAGCAATTTCTTAGAGGGGCAAAGAACATAAGACCCCAGAGAGCTCCTACTCCTTCCTGGGATCTCAATTTTGTGTTGGAAAAACTTACTTTACCTCCTTTTGAACCTGCAGCTACATCTGAGTTAAAGTTCTTGTCTTGGAAGACTGCTTTTTTGTTGGCCATTACGTCTGCTAGAAGGGTATCTGAATTACAGGCTCTAATGGCAGTTGAACCCTTCCTGATTTTTCATAAGGATAGGGTATCCCTGCGTACTAACCCTACTTTTATGCCTAAAGTGGTTTCAAATGTGGCCTTGAACCAATCTATTCATTTGCCTACATTTTATGCTGATCCCCAAAATAAAGGGGAGAAAATTTTGCACTCTTTGGATATTCACAGGCAGTTGCGTTTTTATTTGAGCAGAACTAAAGGGTTCAGACAGTCTCAACAGTTGTTTGTTTCTTTTGCTTTGGGCTCTCAGGGGAAACCTGTTTCGAAACAAACTATTTCTAAGTGGATTGGACATTGTATTGCCTTTTGCTATTCTCATCATGGTAAGGAGATTCCGGCTGGAATCAGACCTCATTCCACTAGGGCTACTGCCACTTCTACTGCTTTTTTAAGGGGTGTAGCTACTAAAGATATTTTGGAGGCAGCTACTTGGAGTTCAGTGCACACTTTTTCTAAACATTACCATCTCCCTCTTTATTCCAAATCTAGGGCTGGGTTTGCCACTGCAGTCTTACAGGGCATGTTAGCAGCTCCCAATGCTTTATGATTTTGCCAACCTCCCTTTACCTTTGCTTTGGGATTCTACCCACAGGTTATGACTGCAGCAATGTGAGATGAAGAACATAGTACAGTTTTGTACCTACCATAAATGTAGATGTTCGAAGATCCACATTGCTGCAGTCCAATTTACCCTCCCTCCTTCCCCTCTGTAGTTTGGAGTGGTTGTGTGGTTTGGGTTGTAAATATTGTTTGTACATGGGTGTTTGGAGGTTTTCTGTTTTTGGCTATGGCCTTTCTTTTTAGGGCCTTCTGACATCTGGGGCAAGAAAGACTGAGGATATGACGTCGGTCATGCGCTTTAGTACCACGGCGTACTGACGTCAGATCTGAGCGACCATGACTGATGCCAGCCTAACACTTTGGTATTCGGGCTGACCGAGGACAGCGGACTACCCACAGGTTATGACTGCAGCAATGTGGATCTTCGAACATCTACATTTATGGTAGGTACAAAACTGTACTATCTCCCATCCACTCATCGAGATTTCTCTTGAATAGAGTCAGTGAGGGACTCTGCCTAACATGGACTGGGATTCTGTTCCAGAGTGTAGGGAGCCTCTGGATTATGAATCTGTCCCTCCAGCACGTTCTATTTATTTCTGTGTTGAGGTTTAAGTCACTTGTTCTCGTGGCTCTGATGGATTTGGATTTTCTGAGGTGGAGCATGTCCATTAATTCAGGATTGGACATGGCCTTATACGTCAGGCACGGATCACCTCTGAGTAGGCGGTATGCGACTGAATAGAGCTGGAGTTTTTTCAGTCGGGCAGCATATGACATATGTTTAAGACCCTTTATCCTCTTGGTGAGGAACTTTTGGGGTCTTTCCAACTGCTGCAGGTGTCGGGTGAGATACATCCCAAATGGGGCATTGTACTCAATCATTGGCCTGATAAGAGAAGAGTACAGGGGCACAATGACCTCTCTTGATCTAGATGTGAAACCCTTCATGATAAGGTGGGCAATATAGAAGGTCTTCCTAACCACTTTGGTAATGTGAGTGTCAAATGAGAGGTTACTGTCAACCTGGGTCCCTAGGTCCCTGATTACCTCTTCCATACTTAATGGATTACCGCCTATGTGGTAATTTGTCGGTACCTTGTTTTTCCCAAAGGGTATGACTATACATTTTTTGGCGTTCAGATTAAGGCCATGGCTCTGGCACCAATTATCCATTTCTATGAGGCCTCTCTGAAGGATGTTTGTGTCCGCTGGAGTATCAATTATGGCGCCCAGTTTGCAGTCATCTGCGAACTTTGTCAGCCACAATCCTCCTATGTTTGCCTGTACCTCGGAAAAATAAATGCCGAACAAGAGGGGTCCCAGGACTGAGCCCTGTGGGACACCGCTTGTGACTGGCTTAGAGTCTGACATAGCTCCAGTAACTCTGACCCTGTGGGTTCTGACATTGAGCCAGTTTGCAACCCATCTTGTGACATATGGGTTTACATTTAAGCTGGTGAGTTTGCCTATGATGCCCGAGTGGGGTATTGTGTCAAAGGCTTTTGCAAGGTCAAGGTAGGCTGTGTGAACTGCCTTACCCTCATCAATGGCCTTAGTGACTGTTTCAAAAAAGTCGACCAAGTTCAAAAGGCAGGATCTGCCCTTGACAAAGCCAAATTGGGTAGGATCCAATGTCTGTAGGTCCCCAATGTCTTTGTTTATGAGTTCCATAATGATCCTCTCCATAGCTTTGCAGACCAGGCTTGTCAAGCTTATGGGGCGGTAATTTCCAGGGTCCGTAGAAGCACCGCCTTTGTGAAGTGGGACCACTGTTGCCGTATGCCACTCTTTGGGTACGTATCCTGTAGTAAGACTAAGATTAAACAGCAGCCTTATGTGTGGGTTTAGTTCCTCTTGGAGTTCATGTAGCACACAGCCCGGGACACCATCCGGTCCCATTGATGCTGTGTTTTTAGCTTTAGAGAGGGCGGCTCTCACCTGGGCATCTGAGATGTTAGGGAGGCTACACTCTGCTGGGATAGTTATTTATCTTTTTGAGGGGGAGGAGGAGGAGAAATTTGCACTGAACCTGTCTGCCAGAATGTTGGCAATGTCAGTGGGTTCAGTGTATTTTGTGTCATTTTGGACTAACTCTGAGCATATCTGGGAGTTTCCACCCAGGTTTCTAACATAGCTAAAGAAGGCCTTGTGATTGTCTTTTGTGTCTTTTGCGATTTTTCTCTCAAAGTTGGCCTTGGATGATTTTATGAGTGATCGTAGTTTTTTGCTGATCAGAAATGCCTTCCCTTTTAGGGATAACAAATATCCCACTCCCACTTTCAAACAAACAGGTTATTGCGGAACATTTTCTTCACCCAAAAAGTATACCTCCCCTCCCCAAAATGTTTCAACTGTTAGCCTTTTTCACCACTGACATATCAGAAAATGTGATACGATTCCTTCACTCATTGTAAAATAGCAATTCACCTATCTATTCACCCATTAACCAATCAACATCTGTCCCTCAAAATATACCTGAAACTGACACACCTTCAGGTATCACACAAAATCAGGTCCTAAAAGTGCTATCAAAAAATAATATTACTGTACTAATGGGTCCTGACAATATCCCTGGATGCATCATAAATAGCATAAAACACAATTTAGCCACACCCCTAACAACATTCAGTCTCAACCACACCCCTAACAACACTGTTCAGTCTCAGCCACACCCCTAACAATACTGTTCAGTTTAGGTTTCCATACAGGTTTTGTACCAAGCAAATGGAAAACAGCTACACTCATTCCCCAGTGAAAGGGAGGACCTTCTGCAGATCTAGGCAATTACAGACTCCATAAGTCTGACCAGACTCCTAGCGATGGAAAGACTTCACATGGAACTAATCAACCAGGACATAGGGAACCTTTAAACACTGGATCAGTCTGTTTGGATTCATCAAGGGCAGGTCATGCTTACTCAAGCTGGTGGATTTTTTTTTGAAAAGGTCACCTAAGCAATGGATGAAGGGAAAATGGTACACACTGCATACATTGACTTGGCCAAAGCTTTTGATATAATTCATCAGTCAGACATAGTAGAAAAGCTAAACATAGGGGGGTAAACCCCTATTTCACCCACTAGATTGCAAGCTGGCTCACAAAAAGGACACAAAACATCAAAATAGAGGAAATTACCTCCAGAAATATACCAATCACCAGAGGAGTCCCCCAGGATTCTGAGGTGGAACCCCTTTGGTATCTACTTTTCTGAAGTAAAATCCAATACCAAAGGACTCTTGTTGACTATGTTTACAGATGACTGTAAGCTAGGAGCAGTCATAGAATCCCTAAATTACGTGGCCATCATGCAGAAAGGTTTATCTCAAATAAATAATTGATGTCCAAATCATGGTCTGAAACTAAATGCCAAAAATTGCATTATTGTATCCTTTGGGAAGTCATCTACCCTAGAGAACTTCCACTTTGACAACACTTTCCTAAGAGTTAACCCAGTTGTTCGAGATTTGGGAACTTATGTGAACAGTGACCTAACTTTTGATCAATGTGTCTATTGTTGTAAGAAAGTCCTTGTATATTGCACAGCTTTTAAACAAAGGGATTGTGTCTAGATCTAGAGATATCATTGTCTCCCTTGACTCAGCTCTCATTAGGCCAGTCATTAAATATAATGCCACCTTGGACATATATCTGTCCAGGCACTTCCAACAACTGGAACTCCCAGAGAAATACCTTACTAAAAGGATACAAGGCCTAAACAACATGGACTGACTCAAAGCCCTGTCACTATAATCGGTATTCTACAGACTGGTAGAGGTTACTTATCTAGCATGCAAGATGCCCTCTGACCTGTTATTAAGGAGTTACTGCACATCAGCAAATCAGTTGGTATCAGAAATGCTCTATCTAGGGAGCAAAACCTCTTCTGCCACATCAGCAAAATGGTTTGGAGGATAGGTGTATTTTGCAGAGGATACCACTGCTGTGGAACAGACTCCCCATCCATATAAAACAAAGTTCATCCATGTCCATTTTCGAATGCAACTTACATCTATGGATGGGAAACAGAAAATGTACCCTAGGACTGCTTCCTGTGCTGCTAATGGACAAAGACAGCTCTTAAATGCTTTATCACATACTTGGGTCTTTTCAAATTATTTATGGTATATTCTTATTAGGCGTAATCTATACTTATCTACCATGGGATGGGTAAGGCCAGTCTGTAAACAAATGGGACTGGTTATTTTGAGTGCAAAAATGGAAACTGGCTAGGCTTAAAATGTCCTGCAAAGGCAGCTAGCCTAGTACTTTCCTATAAACCTATGAACAGTCTTTAGACGATAGACTTTTAAAGAAATGAGTGATACTGCGCCTTGTTTATAATTCGTACATGCATGAAATAAGTTCTCTTCCTTCCTTTTTATGTTCTGATTCTCTTCCAGCCATGGACTTTGCATTCTTCCCCTTCATCTTCACTTACTTCTCCACTCTTTCCTTCCTCTCATTTATACTATAAGACCAAAATCTGCTATGGCAAGCTGCAATATTTTATTATTTTTTTTTTGTACAGGTCTACCCCCATACTCTTTAACTTGGAGAAAGCTTTGATCACCTTCAGTAATTTCAGGAGCATCTTCCATTTCTGCTGTTTGATCGACTCGACTCCATTTCCCTTCTAATCCCAACTTTTTGTTCCCAAATTAACTTTCTCTAAAGGGCATATTCTTCACTACACCCATTAGGGAAGACCCCACTCAAATGGCCATCTTCTCCACATGAAAAATAAATTCTGGATTCTTAAGATGAGCATATAATGCGCTAATTATACTAAAACAAACACTGCTCAAATGGCGGTACTTCAGAATCCCTTAGAGTGCTCCATTAAAGCACAGAATTCTGACACCAAAATCTTTAAACTGAAACTGTCAAAACAAAATAATCCCAAGGACAACACTAGTAAAGACAAAAAAAAAATCTGTAGTAGTGAGAGGATCAGTTCATTAAGTCCATGTTTTTACCTCTAATCTGTGGGTTTCTTCCCCCTCATAACCTCACTAAGTTGACCGTTTTCACTTCAGTGCTGCACAAATACTGCTTCCATTCCTGGTTTAACAGTATCCCAAGTACAGTGTTAATTTTCATAGAGCAAGGGTATGTGACAGGCATGCACACTGATGTGCTGTTTGCTAGTCAACTGTATTTGCATGGCGAGCTAATCATGTTGCACAAATATTTTCAGTTTCAGGATTTTGGTCTTGATTTTGCACTTCAGAAAAATGTTGTAACACAAAAACGGAGGTCTAACCACGATCAAGAAGTCACATCCAAAACTCCAAGGTGAAGATAAAACAACGATTTATTGCATTAAAATAGAGATGAGCGCTTTCGCGTAGTGAAACCTACGCTTCTTCAGATAAAATAAGATACAAAACACTTCCCTTATATACAAAACTGGGTGGGAAGAATAGCATTAATTGCCAAGCAATTATCCAATAAAACAATTTATCTGAATGCAGCATCTCCCTGAACAATAATAACTCCTAAGCTATAAATAAAAACTGTGAAATATACACATAGCAAACAAATCAACTGTTACTTCCAGCATTGAGTGACCTAACTAACATTAATCGCGTTTCTAAATCTAGATATATATATCGCTACACAGCACTCAATTGTAAGCCAAGACCTAACATGTTACTGTCTGCTTTACATAATATTGTTGATGCTAATACATTCCTTCATTAAAATAACAGAGGATAAAAACCACTGTAGTGGAGAAATGATGCGAAGTTGATGTTTCACAATGAACACATCACTGCTTGACATTAAATGGTATGCTGGAACTCTAAGAGATATATTATTCTGTTAGTAATATGTTAGATACTGAATGTACTTCGTTTGCTAAAGATGAAAGAAGGCATAGATCGCTATATACTGCATCAATAATGTGTACCTGAGGACACGCCTCCTGTCCGTTTAATCTTTAGAGACTAAAATGTTATGCAAACTTGGTAGGCATATGTAAATATCTCGCTGTACAAAACGCCATGAAACATATATATCTGAAAGCCTAAATGCCCAAATATATGGAAATACTGTAAACATTTATGGACGTTACGAAGAAACTATATAATTTAATAAACAACGCGTCTGCATAAAGCAGTCGTCAAAGTTAAAATCTAACTAGATGAAGCAACAAAAATGCATGCGTTATAATATGGAAGCTGTATACCAGTCAGTCAACATAAACATGACAGTTCAAAGTTATGCAACAATTAATGTATGTCAAATAAATGACAACAACTAATGTGTTGTAACCTAAAAAATGAAAGGATGCCTGGAGACATATATAAATCTCAGTGTGGAATCCTGACTGTCCAAAATGTGATATGTTATATACAAAAATATATGTAGAATTATGAATGTCAGTATTGGGGTTACTCTAAGTTCCTAGAAATGTAAGTTGGAAAAAATGACACAATTCATATACATGAAATATGTCAAATATGGTCAATCCAACAGGCATTTATAAAAATTGATAAAAGTAGGATTATCATTATCCACTAATAAACTCTGGTGCATTCAAGCAAGGGTTTTATGGAGATGAAATTATTGAGGCCTGGCGGTAAGTGTGCCCCTAATTTCAATATCCAATTTAACTCGGTCTTGGCCAACCTATTAACATCATCCCCACCCCTCAGACTCAGATTTACTACTTCTAATACTCTGAATCGAAAGGAGAGGTGTGAAGGGTGTTCCATTAAATGTTTGGCCAGGGCATTGTTTTCATTCCTCTTTTTAATGTCGTACATATGGTTATAAATCCTGTCACTGAGTTTTCTTTTTGTTAAACCTACATAAAATGCTGCACAGCCTAAACAATTTGCAAGGTATACTACATTCTTCGTATCACATGTAGCAACAAACCTTGGATGGAAACTATAATTCATATTAGGATGATGATATTCTTGGATGGTGGTAATATAGTCACATCTGTTACAATTATTACATGGATACGTTCCTTGGTTGGGCCTGCTGGGAGCAGTGACTGTAGTATTCATAAATGAATCATTACATAAAATTCTCTTCAAGTTGTCACAATTTCTATATAAAAATTTTGGTCTTTCCCCCACCAAGTCTCTGGTTGCACCATCCATGATAAGAACATTCCAATTGTGGGAAATCACCCCTTGTATACTCTTAACGTCACTCGTATATTTCATAGTATATTTAACTAATCTATTTGAGTCATATGTATCATAATGTATCCTATGTTTATTATTGATATTAACATTGAGTGTTTCAGATGGCCGGGGACCCAAGACCATGCACCTAATATCCTTCACCATGTTTGGGTCATACCCTCTGTCAATGAATAAGGATTCCATTAGATCTGCTTCTGCTAGTAATGAGTGCTGTTCTTTACAGAGTCTCTTGATTCTCACAAACTGGCTTTTAATAATGCCAGAGAATGTATACCTGGGGTGCATGCTATCGTACTTAAGGATTGTGTTCTTCCAAACGGATTTCCTATATAACGAGGGAATAACCTGTCCACAATCATTTATCTTTAATAACACATCTAGAAAAGAGATAGATGTTTTTGAACTTTCTTGGGTGAATGAAAGAAAGGAGGTGGTAGATTTTATATATGACCAAAATAGGTCAAACTCTATCTGGGTACCTTCCCAGATGATAAGAATATCATCTACGAAGCGTTTATACACTTTAACCTTCTCGAATAAAGGATGATTAAATACATGTTTTTTCTCCCAATGTAGGACTACTAGGTTAGCATATGAATTAGCGCAGGGTGTGCCCATGGCAACACCTCACTGCTGCAAATAACATTTCTCACCAAACATGAAAACGTTGTTGTTTAACACCAGATCAAGTAATTGACAGATTAAAATATTCCTGTCGCTACTATATGGTGACTCACTTGTAAGTACCTCTCAAATGGACTGTATACCCATATCATTAGATATACAGGTAAACAAGTTCTTCACGTCTAGAGTAATAAGAAGATCTCCATACTGTTCAGTGTTTAGTGTTATGTTGGTTAAGTACTCTAACAACTGGTAAGTATCTCTCAATATAGATGGAAACATCTCAACTATAGGTTTCAATAGATGCTCAATAAAGGTAGACATGTTGTAGGTTGCCCAATTCTCCCCTGATACAATTGGTCTCATGGGTATGGGGACTACATTCTTATGAATCTTGGGCAAACCCTTAATGATGGGTAGGACAGGATGTTCAATATAGAAAAATTCATAAATCTCTTTGCTAATCTGTCTGCACATGACTAGATCATACAGGGTGTCATGAATATTATAAATGATATCGTTGACTTCATTTATGTGAATTTCTTTATACGTATCATGATCAGTAAGCATTGAGAGCATGTTGACTATATAGTCTGAGGTATTCAGTATCACTACCCCACCACCTTTATCTGCGGGTTTAATTGTAATATCTTTTCTACGTTTGAGGTCAATGAGAGACTTGTGTTCAAGAGCAGTTAAATTATAATATGCTACCTTGTTGTTGTTTGAAAAAAGAGTGTAGAAGTCTGTCTCACAAAGCCTTAGAAAACACTCTACATGGCTAGGCATAATGGGCATAAAATTACTCTTTCGTTTAAATTGTGACAACTTTTTATCAATTACATTTGTCTTTGGTTGTTCTATGAAAAATAACTTCAAAGAAAGCATACGACAAAAGAGTCTTAAATCAATGAGGGTTTCACTCAAAACACCAGAACTCGCTGGGATGAAATTAAGGCCTCTATTTAAAAGATTGACTTGTGTAGTGTCTAGTAAAACATCAGAGAAATTGAAAACCAGATCAGTCAATGTCTTATTCTCCTTGTCTGTCCGAATCTTTCCCCTGATGATTTTCTTTTTCTTGGGCCTCTGCTGTTCGAGCGTCCCCTGTTTTGATAATTCTGTTTGACTGGATATGGCAAAAAATGGGCATTGTCATTGATAGAAGCCTTGGGTATAGCCCCAAGTGCAGAGGCAACTTGCTTGTCTAAAAACGCTAGTTGATTGGGTGGTGGTGTATCAGTACCCATAGAGTCAGCAGTGCCGCCAGCGTCAGTTTGTGTAACTAGCACCGGTTCTTTACTTCCCATAAGATTGTTAATGGAGAGGGATGGTAAATCCCGTAAAGATGGAGTCACTGTGGAAGTATTCACACTGTTCATTGATTGCACATGACTGACTGAAAGAACAGCTTCATTATTAGTATCATTATTATGGGTTCTAGGCCATACAAAAATCTGGCCACATTGGAAGTCATTGTGATCTCTCAATAACTTCCTTTGCTTAGTCTGTTTAAGTCTAATGCTGAAAGCATTAACTTGCATGCATATGTTGTTTAGTTTATTTAAACAAAATTCAGAATTAAAGCGCTCAATAAGATCCTTATAAGCTGCATCAGCCTTGTTCCGTAATTCTGTCTCTAGTGGCTGAAAGTACTGTGTAAGTAGCTTCATATATCTGAAGCCTAAGTCTATGTTCAAATCTTGCCATTGTTTTAGCAAGATCGGGTGGCTATCCCCATAGGTGGGCATGCACTTCAGAAAAATGTCCTGGGTATTCTCTAGTGTCAAGTCCTACCTCAGTAATTTATACCCCTTAAAATCCCCCAACACTCAAAGGTTGCCCTTTTACTCATTTCAGTCAAGATGTCACAGCTTCTATTATGACCATTTCAGTCTGAGTCATTTATCAGTAAAATCTGGGTCCTTCGTTTTCAGTTTAGTATAATATATGTTATTCTATTTAAGCTGCCTTAAGTAAAAAAAATAGGTTCCTCCCTCTGTAACTAAATCAGACTTTTGTTCTGGGATGGTTAGCATTTAATCCATAAGCAGCACCAACCGCCTTGGCCATTGGTCTCTGCCCCTGTTTCCTTTAAGTACTGCAGATTTTCCTCAGATGTTGCATGACGTGTTCCACTGTTCTCATCTCATCACTTACCCCTCATCCCACCCCAAATCTGGTTCCTTCTGAAAACGCCATACCTTTTGGGGTGGAGCTTTTTCCAGCAATGAAGTGGTGTGCTGCACAAGCTTCTCTATGACTCTTGACATCCCTTTGGACCGCAGTACGTTAGGACTTAGACTTTATATTGGAGTTGTTACACTAACACTTGGAGTACTGTATTAGAGAGACCATTCTTCTCATGTTTTTAACTTCCATCTCGAATTCCATACAGCTATTTTCACTGCTGTATACATACTCCACACCAGGGTGCTTCATCTGATTTCTTACAAAAGGAAGAGGGAAATATTCCAATTGTCCTGGCCAATTTCCCCTAGGATCCCTAAATTCACAACTGAGGTGTATTTGAAAACAGACCACAGGTCTCCATATTCACTGGAGGAAATAGTGGTACAGCACAGGACAACTACATCCTGAATTCATTTCCATATCCCACAGTGTGTTGTTAATCCTAAAAAATGGTTCCTACACAACCACATATAAAATAAAGCATGACTGGGATTTCTCCTCTGACGAGGCATTTCTGTGCTTTCCAGCTTCATCACTGTACACCGTTTGGGTTTGCATGAAATCTCATGATACTTTGTTGTAACCCTAGTTCTTCCATCATAATGATCATCACACTTTTAGATTCTTGGCCAAGAAAGAACATTTATTTGAGCATTTTGCAACACACTATCAGTCATAGGTTCATAGGCTGATACTAGGCTATCTGCCCTAGGGCATTTATAAACCTAGCCAGAGTGCGTTTGGCTTTTGCCACCCTTTTAGATTAGTTGACTGTGCCTCTGTATAATAGGTCACAGAAGATAGCCCTTTTAAGATTAGTTTACTGTGCCTCTGTCTAGTAGGGACACAGAAGAGATCCCAGGGGTAAACCTACGATCTCCCATCCACTCATCAAGATTTCTTTTGAAGAGGGTCATTGAGGGGCTCTGCCTAACATGGATTGGGATTTTGTTCCAGAGTGAGGGGAGCCTCCAGGATATGAATCTGTCCCTCCAGCATGTCCTATTTATTTCTGTGCTGAGGTTTAAGTCCCTGGAGCGTGTAGCTCTAAGGGATTTGGATTTCCTGAGGTGGAGCATGTCCATTAATTCTGGGTTGGACACGGCTTTATACGTCAGGCACAGATCGCCTCTGAGTAGGCGGTAAGCAACTGAGTAGAGCTGGAGTTTCTTTAGCCTAACTGCGTAGGGCATCTGTTTGAGTCCCTTGATCTTCTTGGTGAGGTACTTTTGGGGTCTTTCCAGTTGCTGCAGGTGTCGGGTAAGGTACATCCCAAATGGGGCATTGTATTCAATTATGGGCCTGATGAGTAGAGGGGCACAATGACCTCTCTTGATTTAGATGTGAGCCCTTTCATGATGAGGTGGGCTATATAGAAGGTCTTTCTAACCACTTTGGCAATGTGATTGTCAAAGGAGAGATTGCTATCTACTTGGGTCCCCAAATCCCTAATTACTTCTTCCGTACTTAATGGATTACCACCTGTGTGGTTATTTGTTTTTCCCAAAGGGGGCATTTAGCTTTAGGCCATGGCTCTGGCACCAGTTATCCGTCTCTGTGAGACCCTTTTGGAAGATGCTTGTGTCAGTCAGCCAGTCGATTATGGCACCCAGTTTACAGTCATCTGCGAACTTGGTCAGCCATAATCCTCCCGTGTTAGCCTGTACCGAATATATACCGAACAAGAGAGGTCCCAGGACTGAGCCTTGTGGGACGCCAGTTGTAACTGGTTTAGAGTTTGACATGGCACCTGCAATTCTGACCATGTGGGTTCTATCCCTGTGCCAGTTAGCAACCCCTCTTGTGACATAGGGGTTGATATTTAAGCTGGTGAGCTTATTTATGATGCCCGAGTGGGGTATTGTGTCGAAGGCTTTTGCAAGGTCCAGGTAGGCTGTGTGGACTACTTTCCCTTCATCTATGGCCTTGGTGACTGTTTCAAAGAACAGAAAAAAGAAGAAACTGCAGGTACTCCACAACAATCAAAGCCAACCAGTTGCTATTTTACTAAAACAGCTTTATTGTAAAAGTAAGCACTTTCACATCTGCTCAGGATGCTTCATCAGACTTTAACAAACATCTAACTTTCAAATATTTAAATACACACCCTACAATTCATTGGGCCAATTAAATCAAACAAACAATTATCATCAATTTGCATCCAATGCTATATAATAAAGGCATATATAAGGCAAAAACATATATATATATATATATATATATATATATATATATATATATATATATATATATATATATAAATGCACAGTAAAAAAGGACATCCATTACATATAAAACTACTGTCAAAAAGTTGCTGTCAAAAAGTTGATTAAATAATCTTTACCAAAAGGTTAAAAACTTTAAAACATTTATATGTACATTGCCAGATAAAACATACTACTATTCTATAAAAACTATTGATCATTACTAATGCATTAAAGGGCGGTCCATAAGAAATGGTTTTAGACTAACCCTATCATTCAGGCCATGTCCTGAATGCGCTTGTAATTTAATTATCCATTTCCCTTCTTCTCTGTCTGTAAAACCAACAGTATTACCTAATCTCATGGTGGTATATATGAGTTCTAAAGCCATGAACTCAAAACTATGTGTAGTGCCATGTGTCAAAATATGTCTTGCTAGAGCGTTATTCTCGTTTTCTCTAGTAATAGCATACAAATGCTCCCTGATCCTTTCTCTGAGGGTCCTGTTTGTTTTGCCCACATAGAACGCACTACATTTTTTACATATGGCTAAATAGACTAAATTTCTAGTCTTGCAATCTGCATAGTGACTAATTCTATAACACTTAAATGTGTCTGGATGTATAAAATTGTCTCTGCTGGTAATAAAAGTACACTGATTACAGTTACGACAAGGATAGCTGCCCTTTCTTATTGACAGTGGCCTATCAAATGTATGTCTCTCATAACAAAGCATCTTTTTGACGAGAGACAATTTTATACATCCAGACACATTTAAGTGTTATAGATTTAGTCACTATGCAGATTGCAAGACTAGAAATTTAGTTTATTTAGCCATATGTAAAAAATGTAGTGCGTTCTATGTGGGCAAAACGAACAGGACTCTCAGAGAAAGGATCAGAGAGCATTTGTATGCTATTAATAGAGAAAATGAGAATAACGCTCTAGCAAGACATATTTTGACACATGGCACTACACATAGTTTTGAGTTCATGGCTTTAGAACTCATATATACCACCACGAGATTAGGTAATACTGTTGGTTTTACAGAGAGAGAAGAAGGGAAATGGATAATTAAATTACAAGCGGATTCAGGACATGGCCTGAATGATAGGGTTAGTCTAAAACCATTTCTTATGGACCACCCTTTAAAGCATTAGTAATGATCAATAGTTTTTATAGAATAGTAGTATGTTTTATCTGGCAATGTACATATAAATGTTTTAAAGTTTTTAACCTTTTGGTAAAGATTATTTAATCAACTTTTTCACAGCAACTTTTTGACAGTAGTTTTATATGTAATGGATGTCCTTTTTTACTGTGTGTGTGTGTGTGTGTGTGTGTGTGTGTGTGTGTGTGTGTGTGTGTGTATATATATATATATATATATATATATATATATATATATATATATATGTTTTTGCCTTATATACGTCTTTAATATATAGCATTGGATGCAAATTGATGATAATTGTTTGTTTGATTTCATTGGCCCAATGAATTGTAGGGTGTGTATTTAAATATTTGAAAGCTAGATGTTTGTTAAAGTCTGATGAAGCATCCTGAGCAGATGTGAAAGCGCTTACTTTTACAATAAAGCTGTTTTAGTAAAATAGCAACTGGTTGGCTTCGATTGTTGTGGAGTACCTGCCGTTTCTTCTTTTTTCTGTTGGATTTGTTGGTTTGGATACAACAGGTACCTTACCCTCAGAGGACTTTATTTTCAGAGATACTGTTTCAAAGAAGTCGACCAGGTTCAAGAGGCAAGATCTGCCCTTAACAAAGCCGAATTGAGTAGGATCCAGTGTTTGGAGGTTTCCAATGTCTTTGTTTATGAGTTCCATGATGATACGCTCCATAGCTTTGCAGACCAGGCTAGTCAGGCTTATAGGGCGATAGTTTCCAGGGTCCGTTGTGGCACCACCTTTGTGGAGTAGGACCACTGTTGCTGTACGCCATTCCTTGGGTACATATCCTGTAGTAAGGCTGAAATTGAACAGTGACTTTATGTGAGGGATCAGTTCTTCTTGGAGCTTGTGTAAGACGCAGCCTGGGACACCATCTGGTCCCATTGATGCTGTGTTTTTTGCTTTGGAGAGGGCAGCTCTCATTTGTGCATACACTCTGTTGGGATAGACATCTGCTCTTTTGGGGCGGAAGGGGGGGGGAGAAGTTTGCACTGAACCTGTCTGCCAGGATGTTGGCAATGTCTGTGGATTCAGTGTATTTTTTGCCATCTTGCACTAACTCAGAGCATATCTGGGAGTTGCCATCCAGGTTCCTGACATAACTAAAGAGGGCCTTGTGATTATCTTTAGCGTCTTGTGCAATTTTTCTTTTGAAGCTGGCCTTAGATGATTTTATGAGGGATCGTAGTTTCTTGCTAGTATTGATAAGAGATGCCTTCCCTTTTTGGGATTTTGCTCTATCATGCAGTAGCTTCCTCTTTCTGTTGTATAGCTTATTTATGGCTGGGGTCCACCATCACGCTCCTGACCAGTCATTCCATTTGTCCACTGTCACCAGAGTAAGCACTGTCAGGGATAATAATTTAGAGAGCCATAACTCTCCACTCATTCGTTGCAAAGTATCAGGAAGGAGTGGTCTACATCAAAGGAAATTGTCTCAGTTCTCTAAGAGGTGTGGCCTCTCAAACAACCATGCTTCTCATTCTCAAAGTATGAGTGATGGCTTTCCTGGTCTCCACTATGGAAACTGTACTATGCTGTGTATGCCTTAAGTGTAGATCTTCCTCCCAGCTCCTGTGGGGGGCAAGCAGACCATGCCCCTTCACTCCTCCCACTCTGCCCCTTCACTCCACCCACTCCCTGCCTAGCCCTTCTAATGCGAGGACTGATATTCAAACCCTGATTGCTCTGTGCCACAGAGCCATGCAGGCACCATGTATCAAGTGATTTGCAGCTTTTATTGCATAATGTCACTGTCATTCAAAGCTGAGGCACTATCAGAGCTAGAATTTCAGAAAACCTGATACTGTTGGCTGACAGATGAATTAACTGAAAGTGATGAGTTGCTTTTTGCAGGAACTGATAAACAGCAGGGACTAATTTTAAGTACTTCCTGTAACTGAACAAAATGGCTCGTTATAGTGTCATAAACAAAAGCAAAGAACATAAACTTGTGATATTTTTTAAACAAGAAACATCTTTATTAAATTACCACTTATGACATTGGCAAGCATATATTTATATAAATAAAAACAAATCATATTGACATAATTTTAGTTGCAAACATTAGATATCACAAGCTATGTTGACATAATTGTAATTGCAAATATTGTACACCACTTATAATCTGTCTAATCATTCTCAGTCAGACATTACATAGCTTATTCAAATCCTGCCTTCTTTTAAACCTCTCTCCTCCTCTGCATGTATTGTTCCCACAATTCTCTTTTTTCCTATGTAATTTGTTCCTATCCTTTTCTAAAGATCCTAATTCCAGTTATTTTATCTCTGTTACTATATTCAGTTCATTTGTGTCTTTCGGTTTTTCCCGGTTAGGGGTCGCTACAGCGGAACTCCGGTCCGCTAATGATTGGCAGTAGATTTTTACATGCTGGCTTGCCGGGCCTAACGTACAACCTTCAACAAAGGAACACCCATTCACGCATGTCAACACAGAAGACGCTCTAACTGAGAATCAAACGGGCAACGTCTAACTGTGAGGCGACAACGCTACCGCAGCACCACCACCGCTCTTACTATATTCAGTACTTTTAGTAAAGTTGGTTTACACCTTGATGTCCATTTTCTAGTAACTGCTTTTTTGGCAGCCACCATAATTAAACTCAGCAAGCCCCTACTATGTTTAGGCAATTCTGATTCTGTATCATAGCTCAAAAATCACTTTCTTAGTTACACCGATTTCCTTACCCAGTATCTCTGACAGAGCAGTCTGCAGGGAATCTTTAAAGTCTGCCAACTCATTACACTCCCAGAAAACATGTTCCCAGTTACCTCTTTCTTCCCTATCACACCTCCAACATTTGCTGTCTACCTGAAAAAAATTATTTGGAGTCTTCTTGGGGTGTAACAATACTTATGTAAACACTTCAAGCAAAATTCCTAAATCTTCTAGTCTTTGCTGCATATTTGGGAGACATACATATATCCCACATTCTTTCTTTGTGAATTGATTATCCAGTCTCTCTTCCCGGTCCTTTCTAACCTTCTCTGATTGATTCTTACATGTATCATGCAGTATTTTGTATGCTGTACTAATTATTCCTTTTTTAACAGCAGCTTCTGTTCAAGATTCTACTAAAAGTCTACCACTATTGGTCTTTCACTTAGGATCGCCCTGTTTCTTTCTCTTTGCCTATACTCTGATATCTATCCTTAATAGGGAAGGCAATCTCTATCCTGCAGTCCAAATAAAAGCCAATTTTATTGCCTTTCCCTCTCTAATTATTTTCTCCCAATGCCTTGATTCTTTTACCAGTTTTCTCCAATAAATTCCAGTCCACTCTTGCCTATTGTCTGTATCCCTGATTGCAGTAATCCCTACTGGCGGAATCTCCTTTCCCCTACTCGTTTTGCTTTAGTTCTTAGAATACTTTCTGCTACTTATAAATATAATATTCTGCATGGTTATTGTTATTCTCCTTAAGGATCTGCATCCAAAATTCCGGTCTCGCCTTGCTTCTTGAGCTTCTTCCCCGTTTCATCATCATCCCTTTCCATTTTGAATTCTAGGTTTCTGTTTGTGGTATGTATAGGAGCCTTAACTGTGTAGCTCTGAAATACCACTTCAAATTGGGTAATCCCAAACTACCTTGTTCAATTGGAAGAATCAGCTTAACCCATTTTACTCTTGCCATCTTCCCCTCCCAGATAAAATCCTTCAACTCTTTATTAATTGCTATCCACAGCTTTTCCTCTGGTTTATAAAAATATGCCTGACCCGTGTACAAAACTAAAGGGACTAAAAATATTTTAACTGCTTATATCTTGCTATCCATATCCATATAACAGAGCTTTCTATTTTTCAGTTTTTGTATTATCTTTTTAGTCTCTTCCCACATATCCATAACTACCACACAAGACTTCTTTTTAATCCATACTCCTAAGTACTTCATATTATCATGTCCCCATAAATATGGACATTGCTGAACCAATTCATGTGTGGGTACATAATTTACAACTGTTACCTTTGTTTTAACTTCATTAATTTTGTATCCTTAAAAAAACACTGCCTCAAAATATTCCACAACACTGAAATTACTTTTTCTGGTTTTATCAGCTATAAAATAATATCATCTGCAACTATAGCCAGCGTCTGTTGACTTTCATACCAATTATATCCTTGAATTTGAGTCTCTTATTTTCTTTGGCAATGGTTATAAATATAGTGCAAATAGCAAAGGAGAAAGAGGATAACTCTGCCTGGTTCCTCTGCTCAAACAGAAATTATCAGAGAGGAACCCACCCACTTTAATTTTCACCTATGTTTCCTTGTATAGCATCCTGATTAACGTTAAAATGTTATTGGGAAATGCACGTGCTTCCATTGCCCTGCTCATAAATTCCTAGCTTACTCTGTCAAATTTTTCTAATTAAAATCCATCCCCAGCTGTGGTATTTTCTTACATTCTGCTTCTTTCTGGATCATCAGTGTTCTGTTTATATTGTCAAATGTTTGCCTTCCCTTCACAAAACCACATTGATCCGTGTCTATCAGTTGTGGCATCACCTTTGTCATTTTTTTAGCCATTATAGACATAAACGCTTTGTAATCATGGTTTAATATTGAAATGGTCATATATATGAAGTTGGGCCTGATGGGTCTTTACCATCTTTGGGTATTACAGACACCACAGCTTTCTTCCAGGATGCTGGTGCTTCCTTTCCTTTTAAAATTCTGTTAAATAAAACCTTACAGATCATTCCTAGCTTGCAAACTTCTACAGAAATACCATTTATCCAGTAGGTTGATTGTGTCACTGTTTTATCTCATCTTATCCTATTTTGACTGTTAATTGTTGAGTCTCATCTACCTCTTACCTTGGCGTACTTAAGCCATCCATAAATATTTCCATTTGTGCTCCTTCTTGATTTAAATATTCCTCTGCGTTATGTAGATTTTCATTAAATGTTAACACTATCATTAATACCTCCACAGCATCTCTGGTTATTATTCTTGTTATAGACTCAGTAAGTCTAGAAACAATGCTGTTTCCCAAGTTGTTGTCCTAAAAGTTTTTGTGCTTGGGAATTATCAAAACACATTTGCTTAACAACCATCTTTCTAAACTCATGCATATTATCCAGATACTCCCTTATTTTTCTCGGTAGCATTGTGCATTTGCATCTATTCTGCTGTGTGATCCCCTTATTCTGTAATAATTTAACATTTGTTAATCCCACTAAATAATCCCTATTACTTCTTAACCATATTCTTTTTTCTTTTAGTTCTATCCTATTTTTAAACTCCACTTTCATTTTATCCCACTCACTATGTATAACTTCTAAAGAAATATTTATCCTCCCTAATAACTCTCAAATAATTTCCACTACCCATTCCCTAAATTTCTCTCTTTTTAAAAGGTAGGTGGGGAAGCACTGGTGTCTCATTTTCACTTCATTACCCTGCATTTTTATCTTGGTTATTGGTGCATGATCTGAAATAGTTAGTGGATGTATGTTGAAGCCTTAAATGAAATGCACGTGTTCCTATGAAGCATAATTTCTGTCTAGTCCAACCCAGTTATTATACCTTGCAGAATAATATGTAAATTCTCTGAGTTTCTACTCTGAATTCACATCTGCCATAACAAATATTTTCATAAATGACTTCAGAAATATACCCTGTTTTGTTATATTATCCCTTCTAGGTTCACCAGATACACCCTCATTATTGCAAATCAAGTTCCATTCCCCAGGTATAACTAATATTCCCTGCTAAAAGCTGGTTATTTCTGCCAAATTTTTCTTAAGCTCCATAACAGCATTTTTGGATGAAATATAAATACATGCCATCTTAATCCTCTTCCCTTCCAGTATTCCCTTACGACCAGAAATCTACCATTATTATCTCTTTTCCTCTTGTATCACTATTGGAGTTCCTCTTGCAATTGGTACAAGTACTCCCTTTTATTCTTTGTCTCCGATATACTGCTGAATATTCCTGCTGAAATGCTTTCTTTGTCAAATTCACACGCACGTTTCTTTCCAAATGTGTCTTCTGTAACATTGCTGTTTTACACTCTGCACTTCTTAATTTAATTTAAAACTTTCCGTTTTGTCTATACCTGTGAGTCCGTTAACTTCCATAATATAGACAATGTACTCATCATGATAAGTTATTATTCCCACCTATTATATATGACAGACATTTTTAAATGACAGTTTCTGGCTTTTGTGTTGCATGTCCCCACTAATGTTTGGAAGGTGATCTTTCATATAGTTGTTTCTAGTAATTTCCATTTGAACCCATGTCATATTTTACAAGACTTTTTTGTTTTAATGACAACCCTCAAACAAAAAAAATCAAACACCTCCCCAGAACACCCCCCATAACCTAATAACTTAAACACAACGCTCTGTATATCTTCAAATAATTAGAAGTTATGTACTTGCCATAACTTGGCATCTGTTATCCATTTTCATTCTTCCTCACAGATGGGTTCAGATCCGAACCTCTAATCCAACTCGGCCACATACCAAAGACTTCGGATCCAAATTCTTGAGCTCTACCATCTACCCATAATGCTCTATTCTTTCTTTAACTCCTCAGATTGAGTTTGCTGCCTAATCTCTCATTTTATAAAAGTGATAGCAAAATACATAAGAAAAGGTTAGGGCTCAAACCTGGAACTGAACGGTTCCAATACTGACTACCAGGTACTTCTAGGCTAGACAAGGCTGGGGGATGATTGGAAGAAAAGTGAGGAAGAATGAAAATGGACAACACAGATGCCATGTTCTGGTAAGTACATAACTTCAAAATCTGATGTTTTCCCTTTTCATTCTTCCTCACAGATGGGATAGAATCCCCAGCTAAGTAGCGCATGGGAGGCCCTCATGGAAGACATGCCGGAGCACTGACGAACCAAAAGAAGCTATGCTTCTGGAGACTGTGTCCAATTTGTAATATATAACAAAGGTGTGAGTCTTAGACCAAGTGGCTGCAGCACAGATATCATCAGTGGAAGTCCTAGATGAAAAGGCTGATGATGTAGCCATAGACAGAGTATAGTGAGCTCTAGGCGGTCATAGTAAATTTTACCTTTTTTGAGAATAAACCAATGAAATTCAGTCAGTAATCCATTTGGCCAGAGTAAGTTTAGACACTGCCTGGCCCAAGTGGGTAGGGGAAAAGAATACAAACAGCTGATCAGATTTTCTGAACTACTTTGTTCTGTGAAGGTAAAAACATAACTGTATGTGTACATCAAGGAGATGAAGCTTGTACTCCCCCTTATTTGTAAACTTGGGGAAAGAAGACTGGTAATTGTATGGACTGATTAATGTTACTTGTCTGTAGCCACTTTTGGAAGAAAGGAAGAAATTGATCCGAAAGGATACTCTGCCCTTATGAAAGATAATGTAAGGAGGCTTAGCTGATAAGGCCTGAAGCTCAAATTCTTTTTGCTGAAGTAATAGCTACTAAAAAGATGGTTATCCAAGACAGAAATTTCATAACGCATTTGTCTGCTGGTTGAAAGAGTTTCTGAGTTAAATCTTAAAGGACCACAGTAAGGTCCCTTGGAGGAGAGGGGTCTTTTATTGGTGGGTCTGAGAAGGAAGGCTCCCTTCATGAAGGCTTTGCACAATCTGAACATAGCCAGAGAAAGGGACCTCTTTCCAGAATGGAAATTAGACATCACTGCCAACTGAAGCTTAATACTAGAAAACCATCCCCCTTTTTAAAAAGAGTTGTTAGAATGGGAAGAATAACTGAAATAGGGGCTGAAGAAGGGTCAATATTCTGGTTGGAAGCCCAAATAGAAAATCTTTTTCCATTTGCTTCTGTAGACTTC
Organism: Protopterus annectens; assembly: GCF_019279795.1. NCBI lineage: Eukaryota > Metazoa > Chordata > Ceratodontiformes > Protopteridae > Protopterus > Protopterus annectens. Next base: position 552,455,460 of record NC_056751.1, on the reverse strand, counting down.
TTGGTAGAAGCCTTCTGGAAGGCCAAGATAATTTCAGGAACTGAGGAAGCAAGCCTGGACTGTCTAACTATTACTGGAAGTGGAGAAACCATGCAGCTAGTTTGAGTGCGTGGAGACTGGGATGTTGAATTCTCGATGGATGGGACAGGAGATCTTAAGTGGGTCCCAGTGTCCATGGAGGATATTTCAAGTGAGACCAGAGAAAGGGGAACCATACCTGTCAAGGCCAGAAAGTGGCAATGAAGATGACTGAACTCTTCAGCCTGTGTGCTTTCTGTAAGAACTTCAGAATCAGCAGAAGAAGAGGGTAAGCATACAGGAGACCTGGGGGCCAGTTGTGAATCAGAGCATCCCTCAGTGACTCCCCCAGAGGGGGAATAAGAGTGAAATATTTGCTAAACTTGTTGAGGGGTGAGGCAAACGAGTCTTAGCAAGGCTGGCCCCAGCGGTTGAAGATCATATTTGCTACTGATTGATTGAGAGACCACTTGTGAGCCATCAGAATGAACCTGCTCAGCTTGTCTGCTAGTTTGTTAGTTTTCCCTGGGATTTGCGATGCAGTGAGAAATTGGTCTGAGGTGGTCACCCGTTCCCAGACCCTCTTGGTCTCTCTGCACAGTGGGTAAGATCGGGTTCCTTCTTACTTGTTAATGTACCAGAAGATTGACATGCTGTCTGTTTGAATTGCAGTCGTCCCCAGATGTAGAACATCCTGAAATGCTTGCACTGCTAGTAGGCCTGCTCTCATCTCTAGGACATTGATATGCAACTTGGTCTCCAGAGGGGACCATGTGCCATGGACTGTCTTTCCCAAGAAATGTCCCCCCACCCCAATTGGGATGTGTCCATGGTCACAGTGGTAACTGGGAGCAAAAGATTTGCCCAGAAACAGGTTGTTGGACTGAAGCCACAAACAAATGTGATGTTTGCAGATTGGGGTGAGTTTTATGGAAAATGATGGGGCTGTAAAAGTATGAACCACTGTACCACCAACGTCCATTGAAGGATGTGCATAAAGAACCTTGCTAGAGGGACTAGAAGTATGGCAGCTGCTATCGAACTCTGAGCTTGATACTAATCATACTGGAGAAGACGGGTGGGATAATATGGTCTGAACTTGAAGTCTCAGGGATGTGATGCAATGGAGAGATGAGGAAGCCAACTGAGTTGTAGTATTTAAGAGGGTTCCTATAAATTCCAAGGTCTGAACTGGGACTAGGTTCAACTTGGTATGGTTTATCAAGATACCTAAGGTGTTGGAAACCTGGAGTAAATGGTCCCTAGATTGTAGAATTTGACGCTTGGATGGGGTGCTGAGGAGCCAGTTATTGAGATATGGAATCACTTAGAATCCCTTGAGTCTCAATTGAGCTGTTACTACTGCCATGCATTTGGTAAGCACTCTTGGGGAGCTGTAATGAGTCCAAAGGGCAGTACTCTGAATTGGTAATGATCGTCTCCCAAAAAGAATAAAGCAAACGCGAAAAAAAGCCAATAAATGGTAACTTGAAAAAAAATATAAAGGCCCCTGAGTGGATCACACCATAAGCTCCATACCACTCAAAGAACTGTACCAGTCACTTGTAAAATCAAAAATCGATTGATTTCCAAAAAAAAAACAGTTAAGTACTTTCATCTCAGTTGTACAATAGAGACTTCAGAACTAAAAAGCATTTACTGATCAAGCAATTTATAGCTCGACAAACAATAATTAACTACCAACATTTTTTCTCTCTTTTAAAGACATAGTAACATACAAGAACATCCAAGAATATGATTACCTATATCATGCCATACAACTTAAATAATAATGCTTTAACTATTCAGTAACCCTAACTCATATAGAAATATGTAAAAAGTGTTACAAGATAAAATATGTAATGTTAAAATATGAAAAACATGTTATAGTTCAAGAGCTCTCCTTTTAAGAACTGGGGTCAGGGAGAGATACTAATTTATACCTGGTTGTGTGTTAGACTGCAGCTTTATAATCCAATACAGTTCCCTTAGCTCAAGAGACAATTCCCACCAACCACCCTTGGGATATGTAGGTACTTGTTCCTAAATGGCAAACTTAAAGCATGTAAATCCTTGACATTGAAATGAGTGTTTATATGGGGAATTGTTGATGTTTTCCTTTAAAATTGCATGAAGGTATTCATAAATCCTAATTTTGAACTTCCTTCCTGTTTTCCCTATCTAGTAACTGCCACAGGTCTGGCAAATCGAAATATATACCGCGCCTTTGGTGTGACAGTAAGTTTACTGTGTAATCAACTTCCTTTAAAATGTTATTCAAGTCCAGAATATGACATTGCCTGCAGACGCTGCATTTTGTTATACCTTTATCAGGAAGATATGTTAAATAAATAGGTTGTTCAAAAAGTAGCTTCAAATTACTCCCAGTTTTATAAAGAAACTTTTTGGTTCATACCCCAAAATATTCAAAATACTGGGGTTACCTTTAAATATTGTCCAGTTTCTGGAAATAATTTTCCTAACCTCTGCTGCACCTTCACCATATGGAATAACCATACTGTCAGTATGTTGACACTAGGAGTTGTCCTTTATAATTGTGTCTGTCAAGTTGTTTTCGCCTAGTAATGGCTTAAATTTGGTACCCCAACTTGCCATCATTTCAGATTTGATAGAATCCAAAAGGTTAATAGGATAACCTCCATTAACAAACATGTCTGTGATAATATCTATTTCTGATTTTAAAATTACTATACCTGAACACATAGTGCTGCTCTCACCAATTGTCCCTTATATATATTTCTTTTCGTAAAATTGGGATAACAACTCCTGTAGTCCAATAGTTTGAAAAAGTGTGTTTCCTAAAAATTCTGGAACTAAATGTCCCCTGTGAATTGTTTTTGAAAAGTGTCATGTCCAAATAGTCAATCGTACTATGTGAAGTTGTTGACGTGAATTTAAAATATTCACATACCCCATTTAAATACTCAAAAAAATAGAACCGATTGATTGTCAGTCTCTTCCAAAGAATAAAAATGTCATCCAAAAATCTCAATTACCTGTGCCATTTCAAGGGGAAATGTGTATTAAAAACAAATTTAGCTTCCCAAGCATGTAACACCATATTCTCAAATAAGATGGCACATGGTATGATCTACTCAGGGGCCTTAATTATTGTCTCCCAGCTGAAAGTGGAGAGGTTTCCTGGATCACCTGTCTATTTCTATGTGATAGTCTCATCCTGGAGATATATAGAGCACATCCAATCATACTTGTGCAGAAAAGGCAGAATAGACTGAACCATGACCATCTGAAACTTTGTTTTCTTTGCATTCTGGTATAAGTTGCTTAGATCCAAAATGGGTCTTGGGTCCCCTGTTTTCTTTGGCACTAAAAAAAACGTGGGAGTAGGTTCAGAATCCTATTTGGTCAGGTGGGACCTCTTGGATGACTCTTTTCTGGAGCAGCTTTTGTATTTCTTGTGTTGCATCTTAAGTCTGACTGGGTGGAATGTTAGGAAGTTTCCTTTTCTGGACAGTTGGAGGAAGGGAAAATGGTATGAAGTAACTTCTGGATATGATTCTTAACACCCATAAATTATTTGTCATTTCTGTCCAGGTGTCTAAGTGCAAAGAGAAATGATCCCTGACTGTCTTCCTAGGTGGACAGTCAGGCAACTCTTCAGGAGTGCTGATAGGACCTATCAGAGAAGGAATCTCTGAAGCTCTGATTCTGTGGACCCCCTCTGCCTCAATGACAACATCTTTTATTGAAGTTTCCTCCTCTTCCTCTGAAGGAATTATCCCCACACAAATCCTGGAAGGGTCCCTGAGATTTTTGGAACCACATCTTCTTCCCAAACTGGTAAAAATGGTAGCATTACATGGGGAACAATTAACGCAGCCAAAGTGTAGAATTCAGAATTAAAATTAAAAAACGTTATCCATAAGCATTTTCAGCTTAGACATAACTGACAAAAAGCAATAGAGGGTATTTAAAAATGAATAGTCATATGACAGTTTTCTGCCAAGAATTCCTAAAATCACAGTCTCATAAAACCACCAATACATATATGAATGTAATATAGAATAAAAATAAAATTAAGACATGCTCCTAAAAATGTATACAAAATTACTAGAATTTAACCATCTATAAGTTAAAACTCCTCTATAATAAGCTCTTGATTTTAACAAGGGAGAAATAGAAATAGTCCCATTAATACTGGGAAAACAAACAGCATTCAAGCGGAGCTGCCAAGCAAGCTCCCGCTTTCAAGTTTCACACCCCTCTTAACACTTGGGATAACTTATTCAGCTACAAAAAACTTGAGAGAATGATCTGGGTATGATTTCAAATGCTTGCCAACAAAGTTAATAATATTAGCATGTTCATGTATTTTTCTTTTAATGGTCTTTCAGTTTTTTCTATGTAAAACACAGGACTGGCAAATGGCAACATAAACAACTCCCTTAGAAAGGCAGTTAAACCTACCTTGTATACCAACAGTAATTCAGTTAACAACAAAAGCATCTTCCATAAGGACAAACTTACAATAATTACACCCTAAACATTTAAACATCCCTTTGTTATTTAAATCATTAAATCTACTGATGTCAGACTCAAGAAATGACTTAAAACGCAAACCCTTTCTGTAGACCACAATCAGGTGGTCCCCTAGTTTTTATAACTCTTGAGTTTTTTTGTCACCACACACCAATTCATACAAGTAATAGATCTAATAAAATTACTATCATAAGTGAAGGTAGTAATAAAACTGTTGTCAAATTTGGATTTTACCAAGAGTGCCTGTCCTAAGAGAACATCAGAACCATTAATCTCAGAAACACCTCTACTGAGAATAGGAGTGAAAAATTGGGTCTCACTTTTACAAATCACTTAACATAATATATTATCAATAAAGGACTCCGGGTACACCCTACTCATGAACATAATTTTAATCCTATGGCATTCCTCAATAAATTCTTCAAAAACATTTGTCATTCTTGCTGTCTGAACCATTAACCTTTTACAACACCCTTTTTGTGAGAGTGTGCACTGGTAAAATGCAAATAGCTGTTGAAGTAGGTAGGCTTCCTAAAAATTCTGCAAATGAAAACCTTCCTCTCATGATCTTTTACCAACCTATCTAACCAGGAAATCTGATTCTTCCCTATTTCATATGTAAAGGAGATAAAATCCATCATATCATTAAGGCACTCAGTAAAAGCTGGTATCACTTCCACCCTATCCTTCCATATAGTAAATATGTCATCAAGGTATCTGGTGTATAAATACCAGCAATCCTTGAAGGTACTACCAAACATATCTTTTCACCCATTCAGTCATCACATATATTTAATTTTAGTCCTAGGGAAGGATCAGATTTCCTATTTAGATGTTATGATAGTAAAAGGAAGGATCCGAGGGCAGCCCAAAGGACTTCAGACCCAGGGTGGTCGGATCCGAAACCTTCCAAATTTTTGCTGATGGCTTTTAAGAAGTCCTCTGGGACTTTTGAAGAGATCATTTCCTAGTGTCAAAGGAAACTTGAACTGCTTTGGAGGGGATATGAAGCAGGAAGCAAACCCTTTAAGATTAATGTGTCACACCTTTCCAAGAGTGTCCTGGGGTTAAATGTGGAGTAAATAGCACAAGAGGAGTTGAGTTGGTCATCCCCACGGCAATAAATGCACTTCTTGTAGGTATCAGAGTTTGGGATCTTATGCCCACAAGAATTGCACTTCACGAAGACCATAGGTTTCTCAGACATGTTGATGCGGTTTAACCTACAAGAAAAGAGAAATTGTTGATCATATGTAGAAAGGACTAATAACAAAAGTTTTTTTTATATATAAATATATACACTTAGAGAAAGAAAATTAATACCTAAAAAGGTATACTGAAAGAAGCCAAGAGGTAATATGTACCAACAAGGGTACCAAAAACAAAAGGAAAAGTTCAGCAGAGAAGAGCCAGGGGTGAAAATCCTGATGCCAGTGACAGCTAGAGAAGGAGGTAGTGGAAAAGGCAACTACAATTCTTAAAAGTAACAAAATGAATAATTTGAGACAAGAACTGGGGAGTTAGGGAGAGAATAGAGCATATGGGTAGAGGGAAGAGCTTGAGAATTGGATCTGAAGTCTTTGGTATGTAGCCGAATTGGATCCAAACCCATCTGTGAGGAAGAATGAAAAGGGAGAACATCAGATTGAAGGTTAAACCTCCTGATAAGAAGAATGGTATTTATTATTTTTAGCAGTTATTTCTATTTTGTACTTCTACTAGGTTGTGGCTGAAAAAACGAGGAGCGTTATGTCTCTCTTCTTCCACTCTGTCACCAGAAGAAAAAGTAAAAGTGCATACAATGTCTTTGATCCAACTTTTATGAAAATGTAGAAATAAAAAGAAATGCCTATTGAGGTTTACATTTTTAGGTTTGAACATATAATTTTTTGAGAACTCGCCACAGGAATGCAAATAAAATGGATAACCACAGCAAAATTATAGTTTATGAAGAAAAAGATTTATTTTAATGCATGTAATACTGCAAATGCATTTCAGACTGCTAAGTGTAGTGCTTTTTCAGTAATGAACCATCAGGTTTATTATGATTGGCATTTCTGACCAAATAATACTGGAAACACTTAACTGATTTAAAAAGTACCAGGCATCTCAAACTGCTGCAACAATAAATGGTCCTTAAAGGTTTGATTTCAGTAGGTCATATACACCCTGGGAGAAGTATCAGAAAATGTTAGAATTACATCAGAATTGCTGTTTTGTTTTTACAGTGTAGTACAGGCAAAAAGAGTACACAAGATGTTGATGCATTATGACTTTGACCAATGTTTTCAAACTGCATATTTGCACAAGGTTTGCAACAAGATATATACCAGCTGTTATGAGTTAGAACCCACAAATGTCAGCAGAGCCTGATATTGTATCATATGCAGTGGTCCTAACCAAATCTAAACATCTGTGAGTACTTTGACATGGTAGTGTACAGCAGGATTCTCTTATGGTATACCCTAATATGAGGCATACAGTGTGTTCCACAGTCTCTGGCAACTGACTGCTGCCTTGAGAAGAGCTGTAAAAACAGTAGTAAGCATCGATACTTGCACAGTTTCTTTCAGCCTTTATTAGTGCTAACCTTGACACTGTACATGGTTTCCAATAACCGGTATTAAACTGTTCAGTATTATACAATTGGAAATGGAATCGTTCTGGAGGAATCTAGCTAGCAAAATCAAAGATCTCAGTATGAAACTCGTAATATGTTTATCATATTCATCAAATATATTTTTTATAAGTAAACATGGTACATAATAATAATAGAAGTAAAAAAAGAAAAGAAAATTAACAAACCTAGTAACAGGTGATCCAATTAGAGAACAAAATGTGTAAGTTAATATAATTAAACATTAATTCAAGAGCTAAAACATATAGGCAAAATCTGCTGTTTTAGATGCTACAAAATTGATTTAAAAAAGCATTTATTGGCAATCTGTCTCATAATAAGAGGGAAGAACTGTGACCAAAATGAAATTCAGTCTGTTAAGTTTTCTGTGGCTCACTGTGGTCCAGGGTTTGATTCTGTCAGCCTCCATTTCCCAACTGTGTGACTGAGCATATCACTTAGACAGCACTCCCAGGCTGAGTTTGAAAATGCTCTGCACTGGTAAACAAATACAAATAATGTAAATATAAATAAAGTAATGGCCAAACTGTGGAATCATGCCAAAAACAATAGTTGTAATCCCTGCACCAAAAGAAGTTCTGCATTCAGGAAATGCAGCTAAAATGCCAGAAACAAAGTTCCAGTAAGATCTTCACTCTCAGATACCACAGGTATAAGTTCAACTGTAAACTGCCACAGAAAATATCACCAATGAAGAGATGAGGTCTTCTTCAATCACTACCTCAGCTAGGAACTGAAGGAAGACCTCAAAGTAAAATTAAACAGCTAGCTATCAGCTGCCGGATATCAGTTGTGAAATGTCGAAAACAGAACTCGTAATCGGGGCTGAAAAATGACTGGAGCATTTACCATTGTTTAGGAAGAAATCTATCTAGGTTAAATCATGTAGACAAAGGCAACTTCAGAATCAAACTGCAAAACACTGCATTCAAATTAAATGCAAGACACTCCACTTAAAAATGGGATATGAAGTCAGACCAAAGAGAACTTTTAATTTTTCAGTAGGTGTGAAGTATCAGGTATGTATAATATCTAAGGAGTGAAACATTACCATATATGGGTATTTGACAGTTTAACAGCCACAGAATTATGAAGTTGCATTACAATTGCATTGTTACAGGGATATAAAAAGATTTAGATTTTTGGCTGGCTGGTTTCGGACCGTAGGCAACTCATATGTAGCCAAGCATTTGCAAAAATGGGGCTGTGACATGGAGATACTGCAAGAAAGAAGACACCAGAGAATCTAGAAAACTATTCAAATATTTTTTCAGAATAAAGAGAGACTTTTGGAGCTTGTATTTTGATGTGCTTAAATGTATTTGCAAAACTCAGCATCTAGAAATGTTTGTCTTAGAAACTTCTAAAAGATTAACAGTAGATGGGGGATGAGGTGGGGAGGTGGGTCGCAGGCCATTTTCAGTATGTGAAAGAACTAATGTTGAGAAATAATTTTATTTTTCTGTTCAAAATAGTGGTCAGCTGGAGTAACCACTTTGAAGTCATGCCAGCAGTTGTGAAGCTCTGTGTATTCCAAAGTGCATCTAGATATATATTTACTTTTGTGGAGAATTGCAAAATATACTGTTAAGATATAAAGCTGGGTAGAAGAAGGTCCTAACAGATCTGTGTTTTAACTGGGATCTCCAATAAATTACTAGTTCCTCTGTTTTGCAAAGGAAGTTAACCCAGTCAGTGACAGCAGTGGTAAACAAGCCTGCAATCCATCTAAATAGTTAACACAGGTAATACAGTAGCACGTTTGGATATCTGCATGGTATTTGAGCTATAGTTTCTGTGCAATGGGGATAATATGCATTTACTTAGGTTTAGTTAATACATCATTATTTTAGGCTGCACTTTAAAACTAACTGTCTTGGTGTTTTTCTGTAAAATAGTTATTTCTGGGATCTTATTCACCTGTCCTTTTAATATTGTCCTGGAGTGGAAGAACTCCACAGAGTCAAAAATGCATTAGGAACTCCCTGCCATCTTGTGCTGCTGTTACAGGCCATTTTACTTTGTGATAGCAGGTGCTAGCTTTCTCTGGGTTTATCTGCAAGGTATTTACTTGGTTTGTTTTTTCTAGTATTTTCTTCTTGACTTGGATAGGCATGCACTAATGTTTCAACACTGTGTGTTTCCTCTCACTGCTGCGTTATAACTCTACCCCGGATCGACTTCTCCTACTTGAGCAGAACGCATTTTTCCAAGATAGTTCGTCATACTTAAAGTTAACCAATCCTGTAAGATTTGGAGATCATGTTCATTCTTAAGCAAGTTGTTTTATGCCTTCCCAGGTTGGGCAGTCTATGATAGGATTGTGTTTTATAGCATAAGCTGATAACGGTACAACACTGTAGATACAGCCATTGCATGTTTGGTCTGAATGGAAAATAAGTAACCATCCATAGTTAGTAATCACCATGCCAGATGTCAGTAACAAGGTTTCCTCCCATCAGGGCCCACTTTCATATTTTAATTTGTACAGTTTTAGCCTGAGAAAAGTATACTGCAATGAACCAAATTCCAGGCAAAAACTCTACATTCCGGAAGCATGAATGTTTTTCTCTCTCTGTTGCAGCTTATACAAAAGGTCGGCCGCAGAACTGAAATCAAGCTATGAAAAGTCTTAATTCTTTGGGCCTTCAGAAGCATTTATAGCATCTTTACTTTCCAAAAATGACTCAATAACCAATAAGTGAAACAATAAACCGTGACATAAGGGATTTTTTTCTGTGACATCTTGTACTGCTGTATGTATTACATTTTCTTCTTCTTCTTTCGGCTTTTCCTGGTTAGGGGTCACCACAGCAGATCACCTGTCTGCTCATGGTTGGCAGTGGAGTTTTATGGTGTTGAGTTGCCAGGCCAGTGCCCAACCTTCCACAGAAGGCACTCGCACCTAGGACCAATTGAGAGTGTCCAATCGACCACAGGGATGACATGCAGACTCCGCACAGAAGGCAGCTGAGGATCGAACCGGAGAACCTCTTGCTGTGAGGCGGCAACGCTAACCGCTGCACCACCGCAGCATTACATTTTATATACATTTGAAAGCTCCACTTTTCAGGTGCTTTTTAAGTGCTAATAGTCATAGATATGTGTACAATGACGAAGCCCTGATGGGAATCTGTTTGTGGCCCTATTTCTGATTATTAAAGAAGATAGAGCAGTTTTATTTGTGTTGGATTTGTTTAACCTATAGTTTATGGCATGTGCATTATGTACTCTTTTTGTTGAGTACCTTGCATTTCTGCACCCGCGTTTGTTAAGACATGCTGCAGTAAAAATTTTGTAGGCTAGAGTTCACACACAGCACAATATATTTTATTTTATGGCATTTCTAGAGTTCCTTGCATGGCTGCAACATTAATACATTGAAATGAGTCACTGCCCAGCTGTCTAAGCATGTTCATCTGTCCTTATTTATTGAATCTTCTTTGCTTTGATATCAACATTATAAAATTATTTTTTATTTTAACTGCTGTTTACTAAGTCTGTGTTCATTCTCAAATGAAGCAGTGATTAGAAAGAAACAAAATGGCATTATCTTAAAACTTTGGGAACTGGAGGAGGGAGTTTCATTATATAAATTCTGAATAATGGTCAGTCAAAATGTTTTTAATTTACTATATAATGAAAAGAAGGAAGTAGTAATAAGATTTTATTGCACACAGCTAGGATATAACACAACCAAGTGCAATGCCTTTAAATTGTAGAAACTGTATTGACATTTTGACAGCTTTAGAAGGACAAATGTTTCATTAGGATTCTGGTGTCAGGTTAGTGTCTAGTTGGGTAGCAAAGCATTCAAATTAGTTCTGTCCAGGCTTTTGTTTTTTGCACACATATATGTGTGTGTTTGATTTTGTAGTAACCCAGGTATAACAAATTGCAGTGGTTAGACTCGGCACAGTCGAACTGCAAGCTTTATGTTTGTGGAATGCTAGTGTCCATACCTCTCAAGTGCTATGATTTAGACATAGAGCTGTGATTTTTGACCTCATATTTAGCATTACCCCTCTTTTTTTATTTACTAATTCTCTTAATAGAGTTAGACTTGCTAAAGCATATCTACGTTAATAAGTAACTCAAATAAACCTATGCAAAGATTGTTTATCATTTACTATATAGTTTCTAGTGTTGAAAGACCTTTTATTGTAAAAAAGTAAGAAAGTGTTTCTCTTTTCAGCCCTCTTCTATGATTTTAAAGGCCTTTACTATGAATTATGTGAATGTTAATGCTTAAAGATTAAGTATGCTGGTGCTGGATTGTGTCCTAAAATGAAATTAAATGTTTTTTCAAGTAGCATCTTTCAACGTGTAAAGGAAAACTGTTGCTATCTGCATTTGCTTGCAGACAGTGTATTGGCTGAACTGTGCCCTTGACATAACCATACAAGATAACTGATAACTGTGTGTGACATTGTGTCTGTCCTGAAACAGATGTTAATTTTATGAAATGGTTTGAAAAGGCAGTGAAGTAGTTAAGGTTGAATATTGAAAACTATTTGTAATCCTGAGTGTGATGATCAGCAAATAGCCAGGTTTTGAGTAGTGAATAAGAAACCCAAGGAGTCATTTGGCTGAATGGCATTTGTCCTGCTCTCCTATCTTGAGCAGGGTGTAGCTGAAGGTATACAAGTTTTTTTTTGTTTGTTTGCTTGTTTTGTTAGCATGTTTTTTTTTTTTTCTCGGCCTACACAAACACAGTAGTTTGGAAGATAGCACTGCATGCTAGGAATTGGCACTGTAGATGTTGACATGCATTACATAGTTGGCATAAAGTAATGAATAACTGGGGAAATAGGAATATAAATGAAAATAAATATTCAGTAGCTAAGGAAGGTGGATATCTGATCAAGTCTCACCTTCAGTTACTGTTGCAATGACCATATGACCATGGCCATCTAGTCTAATTTACACTGTAAATGAGTGCCTGGGGTGATGTGGAGTATTACTCCCTGAGCAGAAAGATGGTACCATTTGGGTCCTTAGGATTTTGGGATGGAGTTAGACTGTCAGAGTAATTTCAACAACTGTTTCTCATTTTGACAGAACTAAGAATCAAACCTGTGTTAGGATCCTGTCTCCTTAACCCTCATCAGGTCAGCTGGCACTATTTGAAACAGCTAGCGCTAGATGAAGTCACTACCGCTTTTAATCAGATCTTAAACCTTTAAAATGAGCATGCATCACACAGGAAAGCATGCATAAAGTCAGAATATGCACCCTTGCTAGCATACAACACTAAACAAGTCATTAGACTTGGGGTCAAAGCTTGAAAAATCTGGAAGAATGATAAAACTCTTCCACACTGCCTGACCTATCATTCTCTATGCAACCAGGTGGAAGCCCTTGTAAAAAAGGACAGAAAGAATTACTATGTAAATATTCAGAAGACTTCCTAGAGTAATTTGACATTTTTTGGTGCACCATCAACAATCTCCTTCACCCAGTCAAAAAAAAAAAAAAATCAACCGAGTCCTATGGAAAATTATACTGACAGTGCTGTAGCAAACTCCTTTTTAACCCCAAATTAGCAACCACATTAGGTAAATCTACGTGTTCTTTACCATGCTATGATAAACCTACAAATCCAACTCCAACAAACACCTTTACACTAAAAATCATCCCTAGTGCATCCATCAAAAACATTCTTAAGTTGAAATGAACCACCCGGGTAGCTGATAGCCTATCAGCAAAATGCATTAACTAGCAGCCGAGGCCTTAGCATTTCCAGTCTCCATCCTCATAAATAGATCCATTTGTCAGTCATACGTTCCAACAGTATGAAAACAATCACCAATTGTACCACTACTTACGGGAGAAAACACTCCTGAGCTAGATAACTACGGATCCACAGCTGTACTTTCTCCTGCCTTAAAAGTCCTGCAGCATTGCTTGCACACACAAATCATCCAGTATCTACTCAACAATAATCTTTTCTCATCCTGCTAACATGGTTTCCATAGCACCACTACCAATCTACTATAATTTCTAGATAATGCTAGCAAACCAGTCTTAGACACTTTTTGACCTTTTCAATACATTTGATATTGCTTCACACCCAAAACTGATTCAAACACTAGTAGAACTTACCTCAAATGACATTATCATGGTTCAACAGCTACCTGAGTAATTGCAACAAAGCAATAAGGTGGTAAAACACTTAATTCTCCTCTCTCACAGTCATGGTAGGTATTCTATTCTTGGACTCTTGTTATTCAACATGTACGCAAATAAGTGTCCCACAGTCACGTCTCCATGTAGAGATACTCAGTATGCAGATGAGGCTGTAGTCATTTGCTCTGCCCGCTCTTAAGACAGCTGCAGAATCCTACTGAACAGTAGGACAGGTCAGGAATGCCATCTGAAAGTTTCAACATTAACTTTATTATAAAGCTTTTACCTTAACCTCTTTACGAAAAAAAAAAAAAAAAAAAAAAGAAAACTAAACAAAACAAATTCATATAAACAGAACAATAAACCAAATAAATATTTTACTACAGATGTTAAAAACTATTCAGTTTTTATTGCCAGACATTTCTCTCCTTGCCCTATGGCATGTGCAGTGGTCTATGTGGTCTCCACCAAGGGGATTACACCACTCTGTGTGCCTCCTAGTGCAACCTAATTGCACCCCCCCCCCCCAGGAAGATGCAGGGGCAGCCATGCCCCTTCATTCCTTTTCTCCCCTTGCTTACCTGACTCCTCCACTATGAGAGCTGCCAAATGAACCCAGGTTACCTGGATTTCAATCAGAGCTCTAGCCTTCGCTACCATAGTGCCAGGCTGCCTAGGTGTACTAATCTTGGATAAGAAGTTTGTAGTGATCTTGGATAAAACATTACCGTAATGGATTGGGAGAGATTGGTGTTAACATACTCAGGTGAACTTCATCTAGATAAGAAGTTAATGTAAGAGAGAAAAAGGATGAAGGTGCACATGACTAGGTGGGGTCTATGTTCAGCCACTGAATGGAAAAATCACCGAACAGCATTACATCAAAAATGCAGTTCAGCGAAACTCCTCAAAGCCCCCTACACCCCCTGCTAATTATATATACCAACTCTGAGATCACACTACAGTGGGGAAAGGGCAAATTTCTTGATCCCTACCGTAATGTAATCTTACATGAATGGCTCAATCAACAACATGTTCGATGACGCATGTCTTTGAATGTTTTTGCCGTTCAGTGGTTGAACATAGACCCACCTAGGTGAAGCTCTCCAGAATAAGAAGTTAGCATGAGGGTGAGGAAAGAATGGGTGTTTACCTATGTTCACATACCCTTCCCAGATGAGAAATTAGGGTGATGGAAAAGGTGTAGCACAAAGCAGTTAAAAACCATGATGGGTGAGACAGGAGAGCATATATATATCTAATTTTCTAATCTTTCATGTATTCTTGTTAAATTTAATTATGTCATTTCACCAAATCTTACAGCCACTCCAAATATTGGCAGAAATTAGACCACTCATTCAGTGGTCCTGGGATTCTGAACATGTCAATGTCTACTTTCGACTTCTCAGTGATGCATATTAAATGCACTGACATAATCAGTTCTGTAAATATTACCTAAAATCTACTGTTTTCGCTTTCATACAGTCACTATTTAAACATATTAAACTATTTTATTTTTAGCAAGTATATTGAATTTTTTTTTGAATATTAAACTATTTATATTGTCTGTTCTGTGATGTAGCAGGATGAAGCCCTGATTCTAACCCAGACGACCTAGGTTCAAGTATATAGACAGGTACTGAAGAAGTGAGTGACAGGTGAAGTAGGTACTGAAGAAGTGAGTGACAGCTGAAATAGGACTAATGAGGCATTGCCTGCTTGTATCACTCATGGTGGAGATTTGGGAATATGCTGGAGGTACAACACAGTACACAAATTCCAGTCGTGAAACAGGAGACTTGGCAAGAAGGGTGTCTACTGGTCCAGTACGTAGGTGGGCAGAATGGGCATAGCACAAAATTGGTGGGGGCAGCTCCCTCACAGTACCACTGCATGCCCATCCGATGATATTTCCAAGCATGTTTAGGATGGAATGGGATCATATAGCCAGATAGGTATGAGGCTTCCTCCACTGAAAAGACAGAGCGTACCCCACAAAGGAATATTTCTGGATACACTGTATTTGTGGCCTCGTTGGAGAAGAGAGTTGTAGCTGTAGGATCCTGAATTTAGTAGAGATGGAACAAAGGAGTACTAATAAAGTACTTAAATCTGGGTCTATATTACAACCACAAAAAGTCATTTCAGTGAACGGCATTTTACATCAAAAATGCCATTCAACGAACTGTTATAGTGAGATCGCGGTACAGCGAGGATCTGAAAATTTGCCCTTTCCTCACTGTAGTGCGATCTCAGAGTTGGTCTATATAATTAGCGGGGGGGGGGGGGTCACAGTCCCCCACAAGATCAAGTTTGACAAATGGCATTTTCGATGTAAAAGCCGTTCACTGAACTGACTTTTCGTGGTTGTAATATGGACCCCTTAAAGCTAATCATGCTTTTCTAATTTAGGAAACTTTATTATGCTGATTGTTTCACATAAACAACATCATGTTTAAACACACCTAGTTCTGTTTAAAAGAGTGAAATATTTCATCTGTCTTTATATACATATATATAGACTGCGGTGGTGGTGCTGCGGTAGCGTTGTCACCCCACAGTTAAGACGTTGCCCGTTCGATTCTCAGTTAGAGCGTCTTCTGTGTAGTGACATGCGTGAATGGGCATTCCTTTGTTGAAGGTTGTGTGTTAGGCCCAGCAAGCCAGTACGTAAAAATCTACTGGCAATCATTAGCGGACTGGAGTTCCGCAGTGGCGACCCCTAACCGGGAAAAGCCAAAAGACACAAAACAAAATATATATATATACACACACACACACACACACACACATATATATATATATATATATATATATATATATATATATACACACACACACACACACACACACACACACACACACACACACACACACACACACACACACATAACAAGCCTGTTCTGTAACTATGGCAGTCTTAATTTGTTGTTTTTTTTTTCCCTTCTGGATGTTTTGCTAATCCTCAGAAGATAATTTTCAATTATGTAAGCTTTTGGGAGCATAACATACAGCTCTTGTCCAGGGCTGCAGAAAGAAATTCATATGATGCTTTTCTTTGCGTTCAGGTTCAGCCAAGCAGATTCTAAAGAAAATATAATATTCTATCACTGGTTAAATAAAATGATTAACAGAAGGAGAGAATCATTTTTTGTCTTGTGCCAGAATATTACTTAGTATTTTGTGAACGGCGTTAACAGTATTTTCCTTATTAAAATTATTTACTTAAGTTAATTATTTTGTCGTTCATTTTTTGCCAGTAGTATCCCTTGCTGTCTGTCTTCTTAGCCAGGTTAGTTCATGCTATCTCTAGTGTGAGGCAGGTGGTTAATAGAAATGAATAAGGTTTTCTGAGGGCACAGTAGCAGGGGCTATGAGATGAAACTAGAGATAAACTTTAATAAAAGAAACAGATGTGCTGTGGCTGCCACCTAGTGGTCACATTATTAATATTCAGCAGCAGGCCTGTGTGCTGCATTTTTTCTGTGCAAGGAAACATTCTCTTTATCTCTGCCCATGTTCTACTGAATGTGTAGAAATTTGTGTTTTCTACTGAAGTGTGTCCATGGTTTATTATTTTCCTCATATTGTTCATCAAAAGCTTCCCATCAGGTCAATGTGTGGGTTTCTTTTGAGTATAAAAGAAAAGAAGGAGAAACTTAATGGGGTTTTAAGGATTATTGCGAATTAGAATTCTAGGTCTTGTAGGTTGCTGTTACTAGAGAGGTATAAAAGTTATGTACCTACCATAACAACAGTGCTGCTTGGTTGCTATTGCCCAGCCTTCTCACCACTAGGAATGTAGCACCAATGTAGACTTATCTTAACAACTTCTTCCATACCTTTCAACCTCAGTGCTAGAAATCTTGACAAAACCAGAAAGATTGGGGGACAAAGGCCCAAAAATAGGGACAAAATTTAAATATTGCTCCTATAAACTTAGAAAGTTGCTAGAATAACAGGTTTTATATAATTATGTATTTTCTGAAGGATATAAAATCTGAAACTCAAATGTCTGTCATTATTTAGTGACTTCAATCTTCAGTGATTTGCCAGAAAACCAACATTTTTTTGAGGAACACACCAAAAATATGAGGAAAAAAATCTGGACAGTCTGCGAAAATCTGTACATTTGAGAGATATGACTCCTTCCGTTTACCCTCACTGCTTTGCACTCCAGAGATTAAAGTTGCCTGCTTGTAAGCAGAAGTGATAGCAAAGTTAATGTGAAAACATGTGGCAACAAATTGAAATTGCCATCTTCTGTTGGTTATGATTTTGGTAACTACTAAGCAAAGTTGTATTTCAATATCTTTGGCACTTATTTGTTTAAAGCAAACAAAAGGTATGAACTGAGGGAAGGTGGCTGGCGGTGTAGATATAACTTTGGGTAAGTTGCTAAATTCATTGATGAAGTCTTGGGGAAGATGTTATTGTTAGAGCATTGGATAAAGCTAGTGAGGGTATTGTCATGGCTTTTGGATACCAGTGAGTAGATGTCTTTGTTCCAGAAGTGTTTTGGTTTGTGAATGAGGAAGTATTGCCTAGTTGTAAAAGATGGTTTTGTGCCTCCATACAAATATTTTGAGAACGTTGAGTGTAGTGGAGATGGATGGCAATTCTGTGATGGGGTTTTGTTTCCAGTTGTGCCATGTTTCATCTCTAAGTTGTCAGAGATGCTTAGGTTCTTTTTTCATCCAGGTGTTTTTGAGTGGCCTTAATAGTCTTTAGTAGGGGAAAGAATTTCCCCTGGAATATGAGACAAGTCTGGGTAAGACTGAACGCTGCTTCACACAGATTTGAAATGCGGATTGGGGGTGGGGGGCAATCAAAAGAGGATAGGTGGTAGTTGTCAGTATTATTGCTGGAGATTTGCCTAAATGCTATAAGACTGGGGGATGGTTTAAGTTTGATTATGAATTATAAATGTGATGGACAACAGTCACTGAAAGCTGCAGGGTGAACGGTAAGGTTGGAGATTTTGTCGGGGTTGTTTGTAATGACTAAATCAAGGAAAAGAATGGTCAGGTGAGTACAGGTTAGATTGTATATATTCAGAGGTAAGTTAGATGAAGCTTAGATCTCCTGGGAACACTGCTATGTCATTGAAGTGGGCTTCTAGGAAATTGAGATTAGTCACTTAGGGTGACCATATTGCATTTTTAAGTAGCAAATATTCTTATGTGTGATTTGGATTTGGCCAGGGAGGCTTGCAGTTGGTTAAGTAGGCAGGGGCTACTGGAAGAAGTAACTAGATTGGTGGAGGGTAATATTAGAGATAGCATTGACTTGTGCTGTGATTGTGGGGTTCAGGTAAGATTTATCTAGAATAAGTGCACCTCTTCCTAGTTTTAAATCTGGTCTTTAGTCATGTAAGTAGTTGTAGGAGGGTAGACTGTGATGGAAGTTGGGACAGTCACTCTTAAACCAAGGTTCTGTGACTGTAACTATATCTGGTGTGTGATATAGGAGAAAAGTGCTAAATTAGTTTAAATTTGTTTTTATACTCTGGACATTTATGGGGGAATGAATGGTGTTGTGTAAAGATGGTTGATGCATCAGTATTCTCATGAGGGGCAAAATGGAATTACGTTCACTGTTACTTCTTAACAGAAGTATGAACATTATGGGAGCATATTTGTAACGTGATTGAGGAAAGTGTCATTTTGGATGGAGAAATTTTGAATTGGTATTTGGAATGATGTGAATTGTGACTGAGAAAATCTGGTAGTGTGGGCTAATGCTATATTAATAATGGTGAGATTATTCGTTGGTTTGTACAATAACGATAAGGTGGAGTGCAATGGATTCATAAGGGTTTAAGGGTTAAAGAGGAAAGTTTTATGGGTGAACTGTGGAGAAGTGGGTGCTGTGGAGAAGTGGGTGGTTATGAGGACAGCCATATGAAAGAGTGGAGGACAAGGTTAGTTACGAGTAACATGTTACCTTGTATTTTGTGAAATGAAGTGAAAGGGGATAGAAATAGTGGACAATAGCTAGTGAGAGAAAGAGACAATTATATGGATGTGCAGGTAAGAAGTAGTTGGTGGTAGAAGTGAATTGTGATAGAGTGTGGACTTGGATATGGTGTTTTAGAAATGTTTTGTGTGAAGGTAAACTACAATTAAAAGTAGTAAAAGTGGGGAGTGTGGGTTAAAAAGTATTAGAGTATAGTCTGACAGAGGTTGAGAGAGTGGTGTGTGAAGTAGTGTACTCTGTGTTTAATAAGAGGGCTGAATGTTATGTAAAGCAAAGTAGAATAAAGTACAAACTGTAATTTGGATAGCACTGGGGTGGGAGAGGAGCAAAGCACCTACAGCTCCTGCATTTAGAGGGAGTCAATAAGTCTGCAGATATGCTTAGAGCAGAACCAATATGGCAGGATTGCTGATCTTCAGACTCGGTAAGAAAACTAATCTTGAAATTTTTTTTTAAATGTTTCAAAGCTGCTAAACATAACCCTAATTACAATTAGGCATTTAGGGGGACTTGTGGCAAGAACAACACATAGGGAATTAGAATAATGTCAGAACCCATTACTTCTAGGGAATAGAATGACACCCTTGGTTAAAGGCATGTAAACCATGCTCATCTGATAAGGTAGTTGGCTACATAAATACCTGATGTTCCTTCTAAGAATAAAGTGTTGTCTGAGTATTGAAGCTAGAACACTTTACTCTTTTGATATAGAATTAATTTTAGCAAAGTAATCCCCAGGGAAGCAAGATAAGCACTGGCTGATAAACTTGGGAAGAAGTTTTTGGGGGAAGCCCAGAGCCCATACAAAACTCTTCACTTAGAGAGTCTGATAAGTGGGTACTTGATTGGATACCTGCTAGTGAAGGTAGAAATCAAAGGACACAAGTTATAAGACAAGTGTAAATCAGAGGCAGGATAACACAGCAGGAAAGAGGGGGAATATCAAGAGTACTGATTGCAAGATGCATCACTAATACAATAAAATTCCATCCATGCAAACGCTAAATTCATTGCAACCATTTGGCTGCTATGTGTATCCCTCGTTACAAGTGGGTATCTAGGGTGGGTGTGGCAGCAACAGCACACTGTCGATCATAACAACACCAGAGCCCCTCACTACTACAGGGCAGGGTGATACCTCTGGTTAAAGGCATGCAAACCATGCTTATCTGATGAATACCTGATGCCCCTTCTAAAAATAAACTAAATCCTGAGTATTGAAGCCACAGCACTATACTCTTTTGCTGTGTAACTCACTTTAACAACATATTCTCCTGGAAAACAAAGTAAACACTGATGTTGCTAAACTTTGGAGCAAGCTTTTTGCCCACATGAAAGGAAATCCACAGTCCAAACAAAATGCTTCAGTTAGAGAAGCAGGTAGTAGGTACTGGATGTAGGACTCATTTTATTAAGGCATAAAGTTGAGGACTTGAAAAGGTAACAGTGTAAGTTGTCGTGTTAACAAAAGATTTAGGGAGTGTTTATATATCATCTTATAATGTTTGTAAATATTTGTGTACATTACTTTTCGGTGCCTGCTTTGCCCATGATGGGGGGGGGGGGCAAAAGCTTATTATGGCAAGCAGCAGGTGCCCTGGCTAGGTCATGGCCCATCACGGGACTTGTGCTACTGATAAACACCTGATGTGTACCTTTGGGTAATTTAAAGATGGTCAGTAACCCAGGTCATACCTCTCAACTATACAGATTTATAGGTTCATAGGTTCATAGATCAGTACTAGGCTAACTGCCCTTGCGAGCCATTTTAAGCCTAGCTAATTATCCCTAGGGAGACTTGAACCTTGCACCTTGCGTTTGTAAGGCATGCACCTTAACCATTAGACCACCCTCCCAGATTTTTGCAGAATGTCCAGATTTTTGCCTCATATTTTGGTCCGTTTTTCATAAAATTGTTTTTTTTTGTTTTTTTTTTTTCAGGCAAATTAGTGACAAATCTTTAGGGACTGAAGTTGGAAAATAGTGACATACATTTGAGTTAATAGACTTCATACTCTTCAGAAAATTCATGCTAATGCAAAACCTGTTCTATCAACTTTCTAAGTTTGTAAGAGCAACATTTAAAAATTGTCCCTATTTTTGGGCCTTTGTCCCACTTTTAGTTATGGCTTTGTCCTGGTTTCTTGCTCTAGGAGACTGAGAGGTATGGTACCCCTACTTGGATATCTTTGGAATATTGGCGGAAAATGTAACCCTTTGCAAAACCCCATCCAAATACAGGCACATATAGACTGTGCACAGAAGGCACCCCATCTGGGAGCCAAAGAGGTCAACTAAGTACTATAAGAAAACATTATTTTCTGCACAACTGATGTTATTGTAAAGGTGCCATCTCCCATACCATACACATTGAAGGGATAAATTAATAAAAGTAACAGAAAAATGGGAAAGTAGATGCAAGGAGCAGGTAAGAAATGAAGGCACTATACTGTAAGATGGTCTTTCTAAACAGCTGACTTTGACTTGCAGTGATTCTGACAATAGGAGTTAAAGATAGTTTTTAGTTGAAACACACGCACGTGCAATGTGACAAATCAGTTTTGTTTTAGGGACACCGGAGATCGACTGCAGCAGCAATTATTCTTGACCCACAGGGGAAGAGCGTTCCACATAATGGCATCATAATAATGGAAAGCAAAGAGGAGCGAGTATCTGCACACACAACGACAAAATTAGCAGTGTATTACCTGACATAATGCATTGCATATCTAATGGGCTGAGCGGTAACCCTGTACTGTTAAATGTGGAAGTGAACTTATGTAATCAATATGGATTAGAATTGTAAAAATTGCAATTTTGGTCCACAAGCTGACCTTGTCTAGACTGGAAGTCATAGCAGTGAATAAGCTTTGGGGAAGACAAGGCATAACGGCAAATATTGATATATGATGAGCCCAGTTTGGAGAGAAGGAAGGGGCATGCACCACATAGCACAGTGATGTCATAAGTAAGGGAGTGAAGGATGCAACTTCTGGCTGTACCAGGCCTCATTTGAGGAGACAGGTGATGTAGCTGTGTAGGCCAAGCAAGTGTTAGCGCTGACATTTTAAAGGATTTTCTTTTTAAAATGTTCAGCTGCTTACAGTTAACAGTAAAGGTCTCCACTAGTTTAACAGAGAGGGTTAAAGTTTACAAGCAGGCCAACAAGACTCGTCTTATAGACCTGTGTTTGAGTCCCACGTTTGCAAAAGAGGACAGTGTGGTTCTGATTACATCTTTAAATAGCACTCCTCAGTTCTTTCTGAAAAGAATCACTTGTGCCTGTAGAATTTCACTGAATTGATAAAATATATGAATAAAAACAGTCAGTGAAAGATGGAAAAAGCATCATCTGTCGTGGCTGGGCTATCCAGTACAGTCCTGGCACAATTTAGCAATGACATGTGTGTACTGCTGCACCCATAACCACATGCCTTAACCACATGCTTCATTTAACATCCTCATTATCTCCAGTGCCACAATCATGTTGTTTTTTTACCAAAGTTTTGGCATGGTCTTGATCCTTAAAGCAATTGCATTAGCATTTTTGTAGTCATTTGTACCATCTCACCATTACCTGCCAACCATTAGTCTTCATGGTCATTTGGCCCATTTGTTTCCCCATAAGGTGGGATCCACTTCTGGATGCCATTATTCAGGCAGCCATCAGGTGCTTTTCATATTTAAGTCCTAACCTCACCCCTTGGTGGCTGACACAGAAAGCTTCAAGGGTTTAATATGACCTCCCCAACATAAGTGCTCCCACATACTTTCCAATCAGGGCTGCCATAACTGACATGATAAACTAAATCCATGCCTCCATTTACAGTTATTTCACGTGGAAGCTTTCACTTGTATTTGGTAAAACAGCCACCATAACACCAGGGCAGATGAAATAACATTTTGCCTTTAACTCCTTTCTCCTGCCTAGCTGTTCTAGGAGCCAAGCTGCAAATCATACTGTGGTCAACTGTGTCAAATTTAAGACTTTATCCTTTACCTCACACAACCTGGCTTTCATAGATTTTTTTTTGGTTAAATGGTAACCTGTGTAGATGGGCGTACGCTGAGAGCTGGGCAGATACTGATATGCAGCTGTATTTTTTGTTCGATCCATGCATTATAGCAATGTAACATATGACTGAAGGGAAGGAGCGTATTCATGAAGGGTTTTCTTCCTGATCTACTAAGTGAGTGAGTGAGAGATCAGATGTCTGCAGTACTGGGTGGGTGGAAAGGCCTTCCAGTTTAATGTTAAGTAATACGATATTTTGTACTTTGTAAATATACATCCAGATTCTGCCGGAGAATAGATACCGGGACACAAAGTGGGGGAACCTAGAAATATGAAAAACATTCATATACGCAACAGTAGAGAAGGATGCCGGATTAAGATTGAGGTTATCAGTGGAAATGAGAAACTGCTGTTGTCACCACATATCAGTTTGAGTTCTGAACATAGTTTCAGAGACCATGCCATTAAAAGGATGAGGCCTGACATTAGAGGCTGCAAATGATACTGATCAAGATGGCCAGAAGGCTGTAATATATTTAAGGCTCGACCATCTCTTTACATCAATGTATATGTTATTGTTTCGTAGTCAGTGTGGTATAATCAGAAAATCTAAACTATTTATAGAGATGGTCCCAATCAAACACTGATGTGACCTGTACTTATGCTCTCAAAATAAATAAATGCTCTTCCTATGATGATATGAAGCAGAAAGAAAATGTTTTAAAATAGGTTCATAGTTCAATACTAGGCTAACTTCCCTACATGGGCATTTTAAGACTAGCCAGTAACCTGAGGTCAGAATCAAACCTGTACCTTGTGTCCACGAGGTAAGGACTTCAACCATTATGCCCAACCAGGTGGTATTTTAGGAAGCAACCCAGCTAGGACTACTTGTTAAATTCTGTTTTAATGCTGAAATAATTAATGGCTATTTCACTGCTTTTATTGTTAAACCTTCATGGTATATGAAATGAATGAAAATGAGAAATAATAGCACAGGTTCCTTATGCAGAGTTGAGGTAAGGTTCTCTTACTGCTATAAATAAACATGCCAGTACAGTGTGCAATCATGAGTGTTACTTATCATATCACTGGTTTATATCACAAGTCTTGAGTGATAATGTATATAATAAATCTGCATCCTAAGAAAATGTGGTTCACCCAGTTTACTTATTCTTCTTGTCAATTAATTGCATAGTTTAAAAAATAAGAAAAGACTGTAAATGTTATGGTCATTTTTTAATACAGAACTCCCTATGGTAATTATTAGCCTTAGTAAAGGTTGAAATATTATTGCTTGCAAAAATGAATCCTACTTGTTTCATATTAAATAAGATCACTTGGTGGAAATTATTTCTGTTTATTTTTCAGGCAGCACAGACAGAGCGTGTGTGTGTGTTAGCACCCTTTCGTGCAGATAACCTCATGTATTCACTAGAGAGTTTAGGTATGTTGGCATTTCTCATTTCTTTGGATGTGGGGAAAATCTGCACATTGCGTGAGGCTGTGCTTCAGCACTTTGGAGGTGATGTCATGAAAATGCAATTAAATCATTAGGGAGGACATGTCACATGAGGCATGAAGAATGCAGGAAAAAAAAGAATCCACCCTGCAGCATTCCACTGCAGAGGAAAAATTAACTCTTTTAAAGCTGCAACAAATTCTACACACTGCAGACGTAATGGACTTTGCACGTTGTGCCTTTTCTAGCTTGCCCCTTTGCTCCCCCCCCTTAACTGTAGTCTTCTTGTGTATTGGAGTTATTAAATATGCTGCTGCATGTCTCTTACAAGTCCTTTTCTTTCACTGTTAATTGCATACTATATTTATTTGTTGTCAACATTCCTATTTATAAATATTTTGTCTGATTTATGAATCCCAGAATAAACCTTCTGATTTTATGCTGCTTTTTATGCTGCTTTATTAATTTAGCTATTTTGCTTAAGACCAGTGTAAACAGCCTGTTGTTTAGTTTGGGTCATAAGAACTATACCTGCCTTTTCTAGACTTTTTTTGAAAAGTAAAAAACATCAGAATAACTAGGACACCTAATGACGCTGAGTAAACAAAATGTTTTGAACTTCCTTAAAATGTTAATTTAAAATTTCTTTTACCCTTCTTTTCAATTAAGTTTCCTTTAAACACTTAAGATCTTAATAAAGAAGATTAACATATCTTCTGGACTTTCAACAATCAGTATTAGCTAAAAAAATCCAACAGTTTTGATCATATGCAACAGAACAGCGCTGCTTTTACGTAAACATTGACTTAAGCATTAATCTTTTTTCCCTTCCTGAATGTAATAAACATAGAAATCAATGCCATTAAAACAGAAATAAAACTGTTTTAATGGCTTTATGTAAAGAAACGGCATGAGCAACTGGTCTTAACTAGCATTTTTAAGTACAACAGAGTGTTAAAAAATTGAGGTACATGTTTTAGGACAGGGAGAGTTTTTTATTTGGTTCACATTTGTGGGAAGTAAGTGAGGCAGAAAGCAGAGAAAAGAATGAGGTTATATACAGGATTCTGTTAGCTGTAGCCTTGGCAGTTATGAATAATTCTTTCCCTGCATGCATCACCCAGATCCTTTAATGACTGGCCACATAATGCATATTGACTAAACGTACATTAAATGTACATTGACAACCACGTGGCCAAAGTGGTTAGAAAAACATTTTATATAGCCCACCTAATCATGAAGGGATTCACATCTAGATCAGGGGAGGTCATCGTGCCTCTTTACTCATCCCTCATCAGGCCCATAATTGAGTACAATGCCCCTTTTGTGATGTACCTTACCAGACACCTGCAGCAACTGGAGAGACCCCAAAAGTACCTCACCAAGAGGATCATGGGCTACAAACAGATGCCATATGCTGCCCGGTTAAAGAAACTCCAGCTCTACTCAGTGGCATACCGCCTGTTCAGAGGCGATCTGTGCCTGACGTATAAAGCCATGTCCAACCCGGAATTAATGGACATGCTGCACCTCAGAAAATCCAAATCCCATCGAGCTATGCACTCGAGAGACTTGAACCTCAGCACTGAAATAAATAGGACATGCTGGAGGGACAGATTCATAACCCAGAGGCTCCCTTCACTCTGGAATAAAATCCCAGTCCAGGTTAGGCAGAGTCCCTCATTGACTCTCTTCAAGAGGAATCTTGATGAGTGGATGGGAGATCGTAGGTTTACCCAAGGTATCACTTCTGTGTCACTGTTAGACAGAGGCACAGTATACTAACCTCGAAAAAGGGCATAGCAAAATAAATTTAAAATGGGTGGCGAAAGCCAGACACATTCTGGCTAGGCTTATAAATGCCCTAGGGCAGATAGCCTAGTATGAACCTATGAACCCTGCTGGCATAGTATAAGCTTCAAGTACATGTTGTATCTGGAAGAAACATCTAACCCACATGACCAGGTCCTTTCAGCATCCCATTGCACAAGTACACAAAGCCCTCAAGCACCCTTCTTGCATTTTAAAAGTAAATCCTCTGCCTAGTCCCATAGTTCATTACAAGATTGTGCTCATTTGCACAGTAACCCTTCTGTCACCTACTCCAGATGGAATATTTAAGTAATGCCCATGTTAATGGTAGACTTGTCTTTTCAAAGTAGCCCTCAAAGTGTTAAGATGATGCTTCCGTCTTTGACAGATACCTTCCTACCTCTTTCTCAGTTACAATATTGAAGTAATCCTAATGCCTAGGCCAGATGCCCCCACATCCCCAGATGTTAAGAGTGCTTAGAACTAGGGAAAATCTTCCACCTTATTGACTAATGTCCAAATGATTTACATAGCACTGTACCTGTCATACTGAAGCACTGACATATGCTATACATACCTTTAACCATAACTAAGAAATTCATGAATGAGTTGCATCTCAGTGTGTTTCTTTGAAATGCACCAGGTCTGCACCATGTATGTATGTGTTTGTGTGTGTCTGTCTGTTATGTACATGTAGATTTGTATTGTGTAGCCTGATGTCTGCATATTTGCATGAGTGTGTGTATCTACTTCAGATGATCGAAGTTTTAAAACTTAAAATTTCTTATGGCTGAGACCATATGATCGAAGTTTCAAAACTTCGAACACCTGAAAGAAAAATGAAAACAAAACAATTCTCCTGGATGTTTTTGCAGGGGGTTGAGCCCACCCTGCACCCCCCACACCCCCTGCTATTTAAATATACCAAGTCTGAGATCACACTACAGCGAGGAAAAGGCAATGTTCTGCATGGAGATTCAATCATATGGTGTCGGCCATATGAAATTCAAAGTTTTAAAACTTCGATCATCTGAGGGGAACCTATGTATTTATATATGAGTTTGCCATTGCAGTGGAAGTAACTTTTCTTAGAACATATTTATTCAACACAAATATATAGACTCTGAATCTATCTAAAAGCAAATCAAATCATAAACTAATGTTCTTGTCGTTGCATGCATTGAGACTGTCTTGTACTTACGTGTAGCTGCACCTCAGTGTATATTGTGTTAATGATGACTGAGTATTTATACCTTTTTAAGCAACACACACACATATATTATACATGTGTGTGTGTATATATATATATATATATATATATATATGTGTGTGTGTGTGTATATATATATATATATATATATATATATATATATATATATATATATATATATGTATATATGTATATATATATATATATATATATATATATATATATATATATATATATATACACATGTATAATATATATATATATATATATATATATATATATATATATATATATATATATATATGCGATTCTCGGCTTGGCCTGGGAATGCCTTCTGTGTGCAGTCTGCATGTCCTCCCCACGGTTGGGTAGCATTCGAAAGACATGCGTGCGTACATGGGCATGCCTTCGTTGATGAAGGTTGGGCGTCGAGCTGGCACCTCAGTGTTTAGTAAAAAAAAAAAAAAAAAAATCTACTGCCAATCATTAGCAGACCAGAGTTTTGCTGTGGCGACCCCTTACCAGGAAAAAGCCGAAAGACAAACAATAGATATATATGCAGTTCCACATGTCAATAGTTCAGAATGTTGACAGAACTGTTGTATGTAAATGTTAAATGCATCATTAGCGTATCTAAATACGACCATACATTCTCTTTTATGAGACCCGTTGTTCCAACTACTGTTGGAACTGTCTGGGTATTCTTCCACGTAGCCCTCATTTCTGTCTGCAAATTGGTATTTCATCACTCTCTCTCTCTCTCTGTCTCTATGTAAGGGAGCTTAATCACTGGGTGTAGCAATTTCAACGATCAATGCTGCTTTTGTCCTCTTTTCATGGGCTACTATATCTGGTTTTCTTGCATCGGTTATTTGAATTGTTGGTAATGAATGCTCTTTTGTGGTATAAATTTTATCATTCTCTATAATGCTGTGTGGCTCTTGGTGTCAGTGCTTCTCACCTACTTTGGTATTGTAATGTTTATGCGTGGCCATATCTGCTCGAAAAAGCTGAGATGCTATAGCAGTTACGACTTGATGCCATCCATTGGCCAGGTTTAAATGATAGCCTTTTGATCAGTTGTCTGCTTAAACTAAAGGCTCTTGATAGGTGAAACATTCCCCCTATATATGTGTGCTTTGTTCACAAAATTGTTTTTATACCTTGTTGTTTTGCACATGAAATTTACTTGTCTAATTTAAATGGGTTATATTTATATATTTTTATATTTATTTTTTATATATAATTTTTTACACATTCTCAATATCCAAAAGTATTTTTATATGCTTTTATGACACACAATTTTATTAAGGTGTTGACATCTGCTTAACTATATCCATATCTATTTTATATATTTTCAACATCCACATTTATATGTTGACATATTCATTTTAAAGGATTTTTATTTGGTAGAGGTTTTAATCAATTTAAGGAAGTGATGTCATGAGAGATTTTCTATATAAAACCGTTATTTCCTTGTAATTAATTGAATCTGATGAAGTTCCTGTTATAATACTCAGAACGAAAGCGCTTATACCGGTCTACTTGTTGGATTTAATTAAGGAAGCATTGTGGAATTGAACTGAATGTGTCTGCTTGACTTTAAGCACACATTGGACTATTTCAGGTTCTACTGGCTCTTATTGCTTGCATACTGCTTGTGTGATGATGTTCTTGAATGCTTGTACAAATCCCCAATGCAACCCTCTTGCCACATTTTAATGCCTTTCAGTATTCAGGCCCTCTGTCATTAGTGCATCACACCCAGCAACAAATGTGCAACTGTTTCCAGAACCTGCAATTGTCTGTTTCTCCCACATCTTCAGTGGAGTTTGTAAACCATGTGTACATAGTCCACTATCCTTGGCCATCAATATTGAAATGTTATCTTTGGTTTAAATTCACTTCTTCACCATTCATGCATCAGATCCTGATCAACATGAGGTCGTTCCTGAAGGTTTCTCTACTTACAACTATATTTTTGCCTTTTCCACATTTCTTGACTTCTCATCTTGTCCTCCTCCTTATAGTCTTTCTTTTGTTTTTGGCATATTCATGTTGCCTGTGCTTGATTTTTGCCTACGTTTGGTTTGCTTTCCATTCGCACTTGATACCAATATGTTTCTAGTAAACTAAGCAGGGAAGTCATCTTAGGCTTGTTCTCCTCATGTTTTAAAACTTTCACTATGTTTAGATCTGGTGAAGTCAGCAGATATGCATGCAGTCCTGTGATTACAGATGTATACATGTAATCAGTTTTGAGGAGGCCATCACCTCCTTCAGAATGAGGAACATATAATTGTGGTATGCACTGATTTTTATGTATCATTTGCTAAGCATTGAACATTTTTTTCTTTTCCTGTCCAACTGATCCTTTACATTTTGGGACCAGTTCCTCTGTGTGCCAACCTATGCACATGCAAACCTATGCAAATATATTCCATAATTGAACTATCTTCATGATCATTTAGGTGAAGGCTATTCAGTTTCCTTTAAGCTTGTGTGTTTAGTATTTTTCACTACAAGTATATTTCTTCACTGTTTTGTTTATTTATGCATTTGTCTTTGATAACCGAGAAAGTCCAACTGAGGCAATAACCCATTTTGAACAGAGGCCCAGGAAGAGAGGTTTCACAACCGATTAAAAAAATTAAACAATAGTTAAGTAGCTATGTACAAGGGGAGAAAAGCCCTGCAACAGATTAATTATTTTACATTAAGTAAAAAGTCCTAAAACAGATTATTTTTAAGTGAGCTAGGGAAAGGCTCCAAAAACACACATAAAACCATTTTGCAGTAGTTGATAAGTAATTATACAGATTGGGAGAAAAACTCCACAACAGATTAAACTCTTTACAATAGACTGGGGTGTACCTTATATACAAGAGGATAAGTGCCCCCGACAAGAGACTGAAATATATTTACAGAATATTGCTAAGAGAGATTGTGATCAAGAACACTATTTATTGCAAGTAGCAAGACACTCTGAAGAAGTGGATGGCCTAGTTTGAGTAAAGTAATAATATAGTTTGTGAAGGCTGCCAGCCTAGCCCAATAGAATTGTGCAGATAATTCTGTCATTTGTAAATGTAAATGTTGAAATACAGGCTTGTTTTCTTAAATGCAGGAATATGCTGTGAAATGTTGAACTTAAAACAATGTAGCAACATTGCCCTCTGCTGTAAAGAAAGCAAAGTCAAGCTTTTCTTGTATGTCCTTTGAAATTCAAATTATTTCATGACTGTCTTTGATGTTTACAATTTGGCTCCGGCCGGGTTAGATGAAGGCTTCCTGCCTATTATTTTAACTTAAGGAATAATTACTAGAGTTTACGTCTTTTATTGATGTAGTTTCCTGCAGCTGCAAGATAACAAAAGAATGCAGTTTCTGTTGGCCTGGGAACACCAGTAAAGTGAAAGAATGATGTCATGTTTATCAGAACTGCGATTTCAATTTAAACAGAGAGAATCAGAAGGAATAAAACATTTTTTCTTGATCATTCAACTCACAGCACTGTCTTGCTCATACTTATGTTAGACTTATGTTTTCTTTTAGAAATAGCTAGGAACTAGAAAGATTAGACTAAATGTTTTTTTCTGTGATGTCAGAACTGTACTACTGATTTATTTTAAGTATTTCTGTATGATCTCTGAACTCTTGACTAGCACTGTCTGTGTAGTAAAAAGTATTGTCTTCTGGTTTTAATTTATTATTATTAAATATTTTAAAACATTTTAATTGTTGCTGGTTTGTGTAGAGATGATTTAAGCTCTAGAGTACATTGCATATTTATAGAGTTTACTGTCCAAGTCACTCCAAATAACTTTG
This sequence comes from Protopterus annectens, assembly GCF_019279795.1. Lineage (NCBI taxonomy): Eukaryota > Metazoa > Chordata > Ceratodontiformes > Protopteridae > Protopterus > Protopterus annectens. Next base: position 552,423,848 of record NC_056751.1, on the reverse strand, counting down.
ACTGTTTAGTCACACTTACCAATTGGATAATAATATTGCACAGTAATAATTGGACACCCTTGTAAGGGCCTTTGAGTAGCTGATAATTATTAGTGGGTGATGGCAGTTGGTACTACCGTATAGTCTAGGAAAAAGAGGCACAGCCAGAGAACCTGTGCCAGCATTCCCCAGAAGTGTCTGTGTGGTTGTGTAAACTCTTCTCAAAGTGTGTGTGTGTCAGCTACTTGGGCAGAGACACGAAGCACTGGTTGGACAGAGAGGGTGCTCAAGGTTTTAGCTTGCCCACTAGGCTGAGATCTGGACCATATAGCTGTGCCAGTGGGGAGTCTTATTGGGGACCCGGAGAGTAAGGGAATGGCCAGCCCCGGACTGTCTGAGATCCCTGTGTGCTCTTAAGGGAAATTGCAATTTACTGTGTGTATTTGTTATCCTTTCCTCATATATGAGATGCTCTCTCTGGTGTTAATAGTGAGGACTGAGGCTCCTTGATTGCTGGGCGGCTAGGGCACTGGCGTCACATATTAATTGGTGGCAGTGGTTGAGATATCCACCTCATATTAATTGTTTGGCAGTGGTGGGGATATCCACATCACATATTAGTTGACAAATACTAATTGGCTTGTAGTGGTGTGGATAGAGTGAATCCTGTAGCTTGTGTACAGTGAGCTTTGAAGGTGTTTTTGTACTCTAAAACAGCCACGTAGTGAATACTCAGAGTTCAGATCACAATTGTTTTATTTCTTTTGTTAGCTTAGTTAGTCAGGGTAAGCAGGCAGCATGTCAGCAGAGGAATATGGAAAGCTGACAAGGAGCCAACTGGCGGATATGTGCCAGGCTAGGGAACTGGTGCATGGAAACCTGACTAAGGCAGGCCTGATCGGAGCCTTGGTTACAGCTGCATCAGAAAACAGCAACCAGGAGGACAATCAGAATTGCAGTGGAGATATAATACCCACAGAGAATGGACAGCTCAACCTTTCTGCAGTGGACTTAAAAATCCAGCTGGAGCTAGAGACTTGAGTTGGAGGCCAGGCGTGTGGAATCAGAAGCAGCTGAGAGACTGAGGTGTCTAGAGAGTGAGGAGAATGAGAAACTGCTACATCTAGAAGCTGAGGAACAAGAGAGGCAGAGGCAGCATGATAAGGAGATGCTGACTCTTCGCCAGAGTCATGGAGGTAATGGGGAAGGGAGTAACTGGACCCCAGAAGCACAGCAGATCAGTAAATTTCTTCCACAGTTTAAAGAGGGGGATAATTTTGATAGTTTAATTCATATGTTTGAGAGGGTATATAAACAGTATGAAGTTGACAAAGGGCTTTGGGTACAGTTCCTGACCCCCTTACTCCATGGTAAAGCTGTAACTGTACTGTCTAAAATGTCTGATGTTGCATGTTTTGATTATACTGATGTAAAAAAATTGTCTGTTAGAATTGTTTAAGTTAACACCTGAAATGTATAAGAAAAAGTTTCATAAGCATAGATGCAAGGCAGATGAAAGTGTGTGTGAATATGTTGCTGAATTGAGCACTTATTTCCATAGGTGGGTGAGTGGATGTCAGGTCACCACTTTTGAAAGGCTGGCAGACCTTTTGGTAAGGGAACAAGCCCTTCGCACTTTGCCTGAGGAGATGAGGATCTGGTTAGCTGATAGACAATGTGCTACTTCAGATGAGTTGAGGAAGAAGGGAGACCTATACTTGGCAAGGAGAGCAGTTCTGCACAGGAAGGGGACCCCTAGTACTGTTCATGGGTCTAAAGGAACCCATGGTGGGCAGCACAGACTGCCACAACAGAATCTGCCAGTAGCAGGGGAAGCCACTAGTCCAGGTACACATCCAGGAGCTAGGGTTAAATGTTTTGTATGCTACCAGTGAGTCCATGAGGCATGCAGTCCATGAGGCATACAGGTGTCCACAGGGGCAAGGTGGGGAACAAAAGGTGAGGGAGCCAGTAAGTGGGAAAGACAAAATGCCAGTAGTAGGTTGTCTTGAGACAACAGGGGTACTAAAGTACCATCCTGCAGATGTCCTGAGAGGGAAGGATTTGGATGAGGCAGTACCATGTGTTTATGCAGTTACACGTGGTGAGGCTAGGAGACAGGCTTGTGGGTTTGGTAGCCTGAGGGAGACCCAGACAGACTTCATACTTGCAGCCAGGACTGTTGAGGTGGTTACTTCAGGGAGGGAGCTACTCTGCAGCAGTGAAACTGAAGGTGAGCCACAGCTTCTTGTGGGTACTGATGTTCACTTGGACAGAGTGACTGTATAGATAGAGGTGAGTAGTAGTACCCAGGCTGACAGTGAGACACCACTGTCAGAGGATACCAGACTTCCCGTGGAAAGGGAGTTGGGAAGGGTTACAAGGAGAGACTTGAGACAGGCTCAGTTTTCAGACCCTACATTGCAAGGCCTGAGGCAGGTAGCTAGGGAGGCAACTGATTCTCAAGGAAAGGGGGAATCTGTATACTGGGACAAAGGTTTACTGTACAGAGAGTGGATCCCTGAGGGAGGGCTAGAAGGTGAAGAGAGTACAGCAGTTGGTAGTGCCTAGACCCTATCATTTGGCACTTTTAGCCATAGCCTATGATATTCCCTTTGCAGGTCATATGGACATAAAACATACAAATAGGCGTATTATGCAGAATTTCTATTGGCTTGGGATTTCCAGAGATGTAACAGGGTACTGCAGGACCTGTGAGCAGTGCCAAAAGGTAAGCAAGGCAAGAGACAAGGTGAGAGCTCCTTTGATGCCTTTGCCTGTGATTGAGGAGCCATTTCAGAGGGTAGCTATGGATATTGTTATTCCTCTGAGTACCCCAAGTTCCACAGGGGAAAGAGTATATCCTAGTGGTAGTGGATTATGCTACACAATACCCTGAGGCAGTGGCTGTCCTCCATTGAGGCAGAGAAGGTGGCAAATGCTTTGTTAGAGATTTTCAGCAGGGTAGGTTTCCCAAATGAAATACTGACTGAGAGGTGCCAGTATCATGTAAGACCTGCTGGCTTGTCTGTGGAAGTCCTGTGGGATGAAGCACATGAAGACCACACCCTACAATACCCAGACTAATAGTCTTGTTGAGAGGTTAAACTCTGCAATCAAGTCCATGCTACGGGCATTTGCAGATCAGTTTAAGAGGGAGTGGGACAAATAATTCCCCATTTGTTGTTTGCTTAGAGAGAAGTTCCCCAGTAATCCACAGGTTTTTCACCCTTTGAGTTGCTGTATGAGCATAGGGTGAGGGGACCTGTACATTTTATTTGAGATGAGTGGGAAGGTGAGTGCGAGTCTCACAATGAGTCTGTTGTGGCATACATCCTAAACCTCAGGACAAAGCTCAGGAAACTCATGGGCTTGGCCCAGGGGAACCTGGCAGAAGCCCAGCAATAGAAAAAGGTGTGGTATGACAGGAATGCTCGAGCTAGGGAGTATGTTGTGGGGCAGCAGGTAATGGTTCTCATTCCTGTCAGACACAACAAGTTGCAAGCAGCTTGGGAGGGACCCTACAAGGTGATAAGAAAGGTAAGTGATGTTAACTACATGGTGGAACTGCTAGGCAGAAAGGCAGGTGGCACAAATTGTACCATGTTAACATGAGGAAACCTTACCATGATAGGGAGGCCCTTGTGCTGAGCATTTCTAGTGGATTACAGGAGGAGTCTGAGGGAGATCTGGGGACTGATCTCCTCAGTGAGGCTCAGGCTGACACCTCAGTGGAAGGGGTAGAAATGCCCCAGCAGCTATGTCCTACCCAAGTTCGAGAAATCCAAGCAGTGTTGCAGGAATTTGGGGACATGTTCCCTGGGAAACCAGGGTGCACCCACCTTGTGCAGCACCAGGTGGATACAGGACCCTAAAGGCCTATTAGGCAGGCCCCATATAAGGTGCCTGAGAGAGTCAGACAGACCCTGAGGGAGGAGGTACAGGAGATGTTGGAACTAGGCGTGATTCAAGAGTCCAGCAGTCCCTGGGCCTCTCCAGTGGTGGTGCTGGTGCCAAAGAAGGATGGCAGCACCAACTTCTGTGTGGACTACAGAAAATTAAATAGTCACACAGAGTCGGATGCTTACCTCATGCTTAGGACAGAAGAGGCCCAAGAGCAGCTGGGTGGGGCTAAATATCTTACAACCATTGGTCTTATCAAGGGTTACTGGCAGGTGTCCTTGACTCCCAGTGCTAAAGAGAAGTCAGCCTTTGTGACTCCTTTTGGCTTGTATGAGTTCACAAAGATGCCCTTTGGGATGAAGAATGCCCCAGCAACTTTCCAGAGGCTGGTAGAGCATATTCTAGCAAGAGGGTTTTCCCTTGCTTACCTAGATGATATTTCCATCTACAGCCATTCCTGGCCAGAGCACCTTTAGCATGTCAGGGAGGTGCTGAGCAGATGACAGAGGGCAGAGTTGACCATTAAGCCGAGCAAATGTCAGGTGGGTATGGCAGAGGTCTTCTACCTAGGACATAGAGTGGGGAGTGGTAAGATAAGTCCAGAACCTGCCAAAGTGGAAGACATTCAGGCATGGCCTGCACCTGTTACTAAAAAGCAGGTGAGGGCATTTTAAGGGACAGCAGGGTACTACAGAAAATTCATCCCCAGTTCTAGTACCATAACTGCTCCCCTCATAGACCTGACAAGGAAGAACAGGCCAGATAAGGCAGTGTGGACCCCAGCATGTGAGTAGGCATTCCAGAAGCTTAAAGAAGCTTTGGGAGGACCCCTTGCATTAGCCAGTCCAGATTACAAGAAATAATTTGTTGTGCAGGTGGATGCTTCAAACCATGGGGTGGGGGCTGTACTTAACCATATTTCTTCAGAGGGAGAAGAGCACCCAGTTGTTTGTCTCAGTCATAGGCTGCAACCCAGGGAGGAATGCTATGCAGCTGTAGAAAAGTAATGTCTAGCCATAGTGTGGGCATTGCAGAAACTTCAGCCTTATCTGTATGGAAGGAAATTCACTATATGACAGATCACAACCCCCTAATATGGTTAAACAGAGCCAGCCAGCAAAATTCCAATTTGCTAAGATGGAGCCTAGAGTTGTAAGCATATGATATGTCAGTGCAGCACCATAGTGGGAGTAGCAATGCCAATGCAGATGGGCTCTCAAGACAGGGAATGGGGTGAGGTGCACTCAGATAGACCTAACCCTCTCAAGCGGTGTTTCACAAAGGTCACTTGAAAAACTAGCTTGAGTTCTCCAGGGGGGAGAAATGTGAATGCTACCAGCCTAGCCCGATAGAATTGTGCAGATAATTCTGTCATTTATAAATATAAATGTTGAAATAATTGCTTGTTTTCTTAAATGCAAGAATATGCTGTGAAATGTTGAACTTAAAACAATGTAGCAACATTGCCATCTGCTGTAAAAAAAAACCTAAGTCAAGCATTTTTTGTATGTCCTTTGAAGTTCAAATTATTTCATGACTGTCTTTGATGTTTACAATTCGGCTCCGGCCAGGTTAGATGAAGGCTTCCTGCCTATTGTTTTAACTTAAGGAATAATTACTAGTGTTTACATATGGAATGTCTTTTATTGATCTAGTTTCCTGCAGCTGCAAGATGACAAAACAATGCAGTTTCTGTTGGTCTGGGAACACCAGGAAAGTAAAAGAATGATGCGATGTTTATCAGAACTGCAATTTCAGTTTAAACAGAGAAAATCAGAAGGCATTAAGCATTTTTGTCTTGATCATCCAACTCATAACACTGTCTTGCTCATATGTAGGTTCATAGGTTCATAGGTTCATAGGTTTATACTAGGCTATCTGCCCTAAGGCATTTATAAGCCTAGCCCAAATTATTGTGACTTACGCCACCCCTTATATGAAAAAATACTGTGCCCATTAGTTTGTTGTGCCTCTGTCCAGCAGTGACCCAGAGATGATTCCGATCTCCCATCCACAGGTCTAGATTTCTCTTGAACAGAGTCAGCGAGGTGCTCTGCCTCTCATGGACCGGGATTTTATTCCACAGCATAGGGAGTCTCTGAGTGATAAATCTATCCCTCCAGCACGTCCTATTTATATCCGTGCTAAGGTTTAAGTCGCTTGCTCTAGTGGTTTTGGTGGATTTGGATTTTTGAGGTGGAGCATGTCCATTAATTCGGGTTGGACATGGCCTTGTATGTCAGGCACATGTCACCTCTGAGCAAATAGAGCTGGAGTTTCTTCAATCTGGCAGCATATGACAGATTTTGGAGTCCCTTTATCCTTTGGTGAGGAACTTTGGGGTCTCTCCAATTGCTGCAGATGTCGGGTGAGATACATCGATCATTGGTCTGATAAGTGAAGAGTACAGGGAACAATGACCTCACTAGATCTGGATGTGAATCCCTTCATGATCAGGTGGGCAATGTAGAAGGTCTTTCTAACCACTTTAGCAATGTGAGTGTCAAAAGAAAGGCCACTGTCAACCTGGGTCCCCAGGTCCCTGATAACCTCTTCTGTGCTTAGTGGATTGCCACCTATATGGTAGCTTGGGGTTACCTGTATGACTATACATTTTGTAACTTCAGGCCATGGCTCTGGCACCAGCTATCTGTTTCAGTGAGTCCCTTCTGAAGGATATCCGAAAGTCCTCCCATGTGAAGTAGATGCCAAACAATAGCCCTGTGGGACACCACTTGTGACCGGCTTGGAGTCTGACACAGCGCCAGCAACTCTAACCCTGTGGGTTCTGTCCTTAAGCCAGTTTGCAACCCATCTTGTGACATATGGGTTTACATTTAAGCTGGTAAGTTTTTCGCAAGGTCAAGGTAGGCTGTATGGACTGCCTTTCCCTCATCAATGGCCTTGGTGAACCAAGTTCAAAAGGCATGATCTTCCCTTGACAAAGCCAAACTGGGTCGGGTCCAATGTCTGCAAGTCCTATCTTTGTTTATGAGCTCCATTATGATCCTCTCCATAGCTTTGCAGACTAGACTTGTTGCCACCTTTGTGGAGTGGGAATCCTGTGGTAAGGCTGAGATTAAACAGCTGCCTTATGTGCGGGTTTAATTCCTCATTTACACCATCCGGTCCCATTGATGCTGTGTTTTAGCTTTAGAGAATTTGAGATGTCCGGGAGGCTACACTCGGCTGGGATAGTTATCTCTCCTTTAGGGGAGAGGGGTGAAGTTTGCACTGCACCTGTCTGCCAGTATGTTGGCAATGTCTGTGGGTTCAGTGATTTTTGTATCATTTTGGACTAATTCTGAGCATATCTGTGAGTTTCCACCCAGGTTCCTAACATAGCTGAAAAAGCCTTATGATTGTCCTTTGAATCCATGGCAATTTTTCTCTCAAAATTGGCCTTAGTTGATTTTATGAGTGCTCGTATTTTTTTACTAATAATGATCAGGGTGACTTATGGATTTTGTTCTATCATGTAATAGCTTTCTCCTCTTATTGTAAAGTTTGTTAATGGCTGGGGTCCACCAGACTGGACGTTTGCCCTTTGTGGAAAGAGTCTTGGTTTTATTTGGGATTGCCTGATCCATGCAGTCCTGGAGGTGTTCATAGAAGGCATTTGTAAGGGCTTCGGTTGTGGTTTCCTCTGACTCAGGGGCCTTGAAGGATACCACACCAGTCTTGAGTAGTGTGAAGTTTGCTTTAGAGAAGTTCTTCACTATGGTCTTTTTGTTTGGGGTGGGGGATGTGGATTTCCAGTGAGATTAGTTTATGATCAGATCTCACCAATGAGGGATATACTTCCAGTGTGGAGCATTTTGTCCCCATGTTTGTGACAATGAGATCTAGTATATTTTCTCCTAACAGTGACTAGCTGTTCCATGGCATTTGAATTTATGAACTCCAGGAACCAGTTAGGGCTTGAGTAATGTTCCCAGTCTATATAGTCACCCAATATGATGGTGTTTGGAGATACATTTATACCCTCCAGTGTCTTCAGGAAGGCTGTGTGGGGTTCCTGAGTTTGAGAGGGTGGCCTGTAGCATGCTACAATTTGTAGAGCAGTTTTGCCTATGGTTAGTTGCACCTGGATGGTTACCAACCTGGAGGTGTGAGTATCCTTTATGAATATGGATACACCCCTCCTTTTGTGGAGTGGTCCGTTTTGGGACCGAACGCATGATATGAGGTAAAACCTAATAGTGCCGGGTGCTCTCAGGAGCCTTGAACCAGGTTTCAGTTACAGCACAGACATCGATGTTCTCCATACTGAGAAGGGCCGAGTGCATTTTGAGATTTAGACTTCTGGCATTGAGCAGCATTACCCTCAATTTCTTCCCATTTTTGTTTTCTAGGGTGGTAGGTTTAGAATTTGAGCCTTGCCTAAAAAGGCACTATGGGGTGGCAAGAGCCTTAGCCAATATCCGAATCCCAGGGTGACAGGTGCAAAGGCGCGTGGCTTGTCAAGCATGTGAGCCCAGGCAGACAGACACTGGATCCCCTTTGAATGACACCAGACATTAAGCCAATTGTTAAAGCTGATCATCTTGTCTCTATATTGTGGCATCATTCTTGGTGAAGGAAGGATACTGCTCAGGGTTAGGGTCATACCTGCCTGGGCTACATAATCAGAGAGCTCCTCTATGTCTCTTTTCATGCAGTCCAGGAGGAGTGCGCCTCAGGTCGCTCACACCAGCATGGACAATGACTGTGTCATATTTGTACTTGCTGTGGAGTGACCAGTGCTTGTGTTATGTGGCGGATTCTAGCCCGATAGGCAGCTTACTGTGACCCTCTCCTTGTTCAGCCTGGTGAGTGGGACGTCAGTGTGTCTGACTATGGAGTCACCTATGACAAGTATGTTTGGTGTTGTATTTGGCCTTAAGGGCTGTGACTGCTTTGCACACTGCTTTTGTGGTTTATGTGTTGCTTGTGGGGTGTCTTGAGGTAGCAGTTGTTTGGGTGTCTGCTTTGGAGGCCTCTGCTGTTTAGGTAAATTTTACTCAGAGCCTCGAGTATGTCTTTGTGTGTTTATGTGTTTGATTCAGTGGAGTGGTAGCATTATGTGAGGCTGGTTTTGTGGTGTGTGTAGTTGCCTTCTCCTCCTGTCTGGTCTTGCCAGTCCTGAGTTGAGAGAGCTCAGCCTCCAGTTTGGCTAAATAGCTGCATCTCTCGCAAGTATTTGTGTTATGTGGGAGGAGGAGAGGGTTGTCTGTGTACATGAGGCAGTTATAACATTGCCTCAAGATTCCCAGATTCACCAGCTGGACCGAGAGGAGATTGACAACTGACCTTTGGACATGCTAGAATAATATTGGGAAACTTAATTGAAAACAAGGGCCAGTGGGGAGTGAGGGTGTAGTGCTTTTAATTTTTAGTGCTGACTTATACAATTGCTTTAGTGAGCAAGTGCCAGGTAACTTGAGTGCAATGTGTTACAAGTAACTAAATGCAAAACGACAAACAGTAACTTTCTTTCAAGTGAAACAAGGAAATAAGTACAGTAAGCAATGCAGATATCACTAGTGATCCACTGAATTAGCTTCCAGGAAATAACAAGCAAACAAACAACAAGCATATAAACAAAGCTAGATTCAGTAGGCCTGGATCTAGTCTATGCTAGAGCAAACAAGGTGAACCAATTTCAGTAAGATACAGTTCAAATATTCAGGCACTATAAACCTTTAACCAGAAAATTCCCAGCTCAGAAGGGCAGAGTCCAGCCTCTTCTCCCACAAGAGTGCAGACCACGAACCTTCTTAATGTAAAATAACTGGCCTGAAGCCCAAGTGCCTAAACCAGAACTAATACACTTGGACACTGGGCTCTCAATCAGCAGTTCCCAACTTAGAAGGATGAAAGCTACCTGTCCTGCCACCACAGTGCTTGCCACAAACCTTCCTAATGTAAAACAACTGGTCTGAAGCCCAAGTGCTTAATCCAAAAGACTTGAATGATAGCTACACTTTAATCAAGTTACAACCAAGCAGTAATAAATACCATTGAATACTTTAGAGAATGTCTGTTTTCTTTTACAAATAGCTAGGAACTAGAAAGATTAGACTGTGTTTTTCTGTGATGTCAGAACTGTACTACTGATTTATTTTAAGTATGTCTGTGTGATCTCTGAACTCTTGATTAGCACTGTCTGTGTAGTAGAAAGTATTGTCTTGTGGTTTTTATTATATATTATTAAATATTTTAAAACCTTTAACTGTGGCTGGTTTGTGTAGAGATAATTTAAGCTCTAGAGTACACTGCATATTTATAGAGTTTACTGTCCAAGTCACTCCAGATAAGCCTTGACTGTTTAGTCACACTTACCAATTAGATAATAATGTTGCACAGTAATAATTGGACACCCTTGTAAGGGCCTTTGAGTAGCTGATAATTATTAGTGGGTGGTGGCAGCTGGTACTACTGTATAGTCTGGGAAAAAGGGGCACAGCTGGAGAACCTGTGCCAGCCTTCCCCAGAAGTGTCGGTGTGGTTGTGTAAACTCTTCTCAAAGTGTGTGTGTGTCAGCTACTTGGGCAGGGACATGAAGTACTGGTTGGATAGAGAGGGTGCTTGAGGTTTTAGCTTGCCCACTAGGCTGAGATCTGGACCTTATAGCTGTGCCAGTGGGGAGTCTTATTGGGGAACTGGAGAGCAAGGGAGCGACCAGCCCCAGACTGACTGTGATCTCTGTGTGCTCTTAAGGGAAATTGCACTTTATTGTGTGTATTTCTTATCCTTTCCTCATATGAGACACCCTCTCTAGTGCTAGTGGTGAGGATTGAGGCTCCTTGATTGCTGGGCCAGGGCACGGGCATTACATAGTTATTAAACATATTGACTATATTTCTAATAATATATGGAGGTAAGAGATAACACCATATTCTGATGCAAAAATAGACAGAGTAATAGAATGAGATGGGGAGGACTAATGTGCAGGAGGAGAATTTAAGGACATAGAGGGAGAGTTGATTAGTATTAGAGAGCTGAGAATGTTATGGAAGGACACTAGAAATTAAATAAATAGTTGTAAGTGTTGGTTAGCAGGATAAGGAGGTAGAAGAGAATACATTAGTAATGTGGTAGAATGAGATCTACTTTTGATAAACCACTACTACCTACTAAGATAAAGAAATATTTGTATAGTTATAGTAGGTAGGTGGTTATGTATCTGATCTATGGGTTATGCAGATACAGATCCAGGTGTCAAATATTTGTTTTTAGATTGGTCTTGACATTGGAAAGCTTGTTAGTATGGTTAATAGTTAAGGGCATAGGGGTTCATGGAGTGGGTTACATATCTAGAATAGAGAGATGTTCCTGCTGACAGGTGTGGTTTATAGATAGTGAAGAACATTTTGCTTTCAGATTGAAGTGGCCTAGTGAGAGTGTATGTTTGCAATAAGTTCAGTAGGGCTTTGCTTTGTTCTGGTTTGTATATTAATTTCTGGACTAGGAGTAGTTTGGTATAAGTGAGCTGCTTGGTGAGTTGGTGACAAATTTTGCTGCTTTATTATAGCACTGGTTTAGTTTTTTGGAAGTAACTGTTTAGGTAATCCCTTAATGACATGCTTGGGTAACAAGCTGTGTGTCACACATCTTCCATGATATTGCGTAGGACTACTACCAGTGAAAGAGAGATCATTTTTTATTTGGCTTGATTTTAGAGCAACTAATGAAAAGTCTCTCACTTTTTTCAGAGTGGTGGCAGTGATACCAAGCAAGGAAGAAAGCTGTGTTGTATTGGAACATTCTGCCAACCTTCCCTGTGAATTGTGTGTGTGTGTAAAAATACTTGTGTGTGGGAAAAGTACTTACTGTAGAGAAAGGACACTAGAAGGCATTGATTCATAAAGAGAGTGATGAAAAAACTAGCTTTGTAAGTGACCTATATATAGTCCAATCTGAGTGTGAAGGTTGGAAGCCCATATCCAGGACAACAGTACATATTCCCTTTATGCTGCTTTTGGAGCCAGGTTGTACTTTGTAAACTAGTTTTTGAAAAGACTTGTGTGTACGTTCTGCTATTACTTCACCCTTGGTTGTAAGTGGTGGGATTCAAACCTCATCAGTGCCAGTCCACAATCATATTTGGTGACGTAGTTACATTCCACCTTCATGTTTGGTGCAAGGTCATCTCCAACATTTAGTGTCCAGTCATGAGGATTAGTTATTTAGCCTAAAACAGCTTTATGACCAAAGGTGTATGGGTTAACCCTTGCCGATACAATGTAAATTATACTGGGATCTGGTTGGGCACAGCATTTTTTAGTCATCTTATGTTAAGAAACAGTGGAAAATTAACTCTGCTGGCAAGTATACTAAAATTTCAGTAGCCCAGCTTTCAAAGGTATCTAAAGCTAGTGGACTAGGCTTAATATGTTCATGGAGGCGATGGTGACAACTTTCTGCACAGTGCATCATGGAAATCTGCAGAACACCAAACAACCATTCCAAGAGGACGTTACAATCCAGTTGTAATTGCAGAGAGACTTACTGTAAACAAAGCACATGTAAGCTGAGGCAACTGAGCAAAGGCAACAACTGGAAGCATATGAGAGAAAAAGTAACGCCAGCACAAAAAGATGTTCTTCCTGTGCCAGATGTAGGCAAGTCATGGGGAGGTGAAAAATCACACCCAAGAAGGCCATGTGTAAGTAAAAAAAAATATTCTCTTTGGAAAAGTTGAGTGATTCAAGGATGATTTGAATTGTTTTATAAGGGCCTTTGAAAGGGTATTTATTCAGTATCAAATTGACCAAGAGCTGTGGGTAATGTTTTTAACTCATGTTCATGGGTAAAGCAGTGCATGCAGTTTCTAAACTCAGTGATGTTGACTCTTTAAGTTATACCAGAGTTAAAGAACATTTGCTTTCTTCTTATAAGCCAGAGCTGTCTAAAAATGAATATAGAGAATTCAGGAGATGGGCAGATGAAAGTAAAACTGAGTATTTTGCAGAAATCAGCACTTGCTTTCACAAATGATCGAGAAGATGTAAGTTCACCATATTCAAAATGCTTGCAGATTCTTTGGTCAGGAGAAAATGCCTTTATCATTATGCTTGAGCACATGAGGATTTGGGTGGCAGACTAGCGGTGGAGCACTGCTGTGTGGGACATGTCTTCCATTAGACTGCTTAGGCTTACTACTAATGAAGGAGATAATGACTGGCATCTTTCATATTTGCCTTTGTTTTAGAGCAACTCGTAACTGGAAGTCTCTTACTATTTTCAGAGTGGTGACAGTTCTACCAAGTGAGGAAGAAAGCTGTTGTGAATTGGAGAACTATGTTAGCCTTCTCTTGGAAGTGTGTGTGTGTGTGTGTGTGTGTGTGTGTGTGTGTGTGTGTGTGTGTGTGTGTGTGTGTGTGTGTGTTTGTGCAGCTCACATATGAATTACATATTCCTTTAATGCACTTGGAGTGCTTATTTGATTGTTTTATTTTATTTATCCTTTTTTGACCAGGTTAGTCCCACAAGGCTAGTGGAATCCTTTTCAGGGGAGATTCAAGGTGGTATTTATACTGATAGGGAAAATTTGCTCAGGGCATAGGGGACTTGCACTACACTTTTCAGTAGGTAGTGTGGGATCTCTTACATCCACCGGAGCTACAACAAACTCTGGCAGGTGGGATCTTGGTTTAACATCTCATCCAAAGGACAATATACTCAGGACTGCAGCATCCTCACTGCTGCACTCCAGTGTCAGCAATCCAGTCCCCTGGGGGGAATAGAATCCACAGCCTTCTTGGTTTTCCAGCACCAAAGACAGTTGCTACCTGTTGCACCACACATGCTGCTATTAGAAATTCCTTCCTGTTACTTTACCCTCAGATGGCAGAGGTGGGATTCAAACCTCATTGTTGCCAGTCCAACATCACATGTGGTGTCAATGGTTACAATTCACCTTCACATTTGATGCCAGATCACCTCCACATTTGGTGGCACTTATACCACATGGCTTTCCTGATGTGCACATTGGAAATCAAAAGACATCTGATGCAAAATTACATTTGTGGACCAGTTTCTTCTTCTTCTTCGCCTTTCGGCTTTTCCTGGTTAGGGGTCACCATAGCGGATCACCTGTCCGCTCATGATTGGCAGTGGAGTTTTACGGTATTGAGTTGCCAGCCCGGTGCCCAACCTTCCACTGAAGGCACATACATGCACACACTCACACCTAGGGCCAATTTAGAGTGTCCAATCCACCTACAGCATGTCTTTGGGATGTGGGAGGAAACCGGAGCACCCAGAGGAAACCCATGCGACCACAGGGAGGACATGCAGACTCCGCACAGAAGGCACCCCAGCCGGGGATCGAACCAGAGAACCTCTTGCTGTGAGGCGACAATGCTAACCACTGCACCCTAAATTACAATACAGATGCTATTACATTTGCTGATATTTAGAATTACTTCAGAAAAGCATGGATTTTTAAAAACAAACATTATACATTTTAGTGCTAAATAATTATGTATAACCACAGCAGTTCTTTTAATGTAATCCTACATAAAATTTATGTTTCATTTAATATGCCTTTTCACTGTTGGTGACACGTCTTAATATATCCCTTCACCAGACAGGTTCCAGTCAGCACACTCCTCTCATTAGAGTGCAGAAGGGGCCTTTCTAATCAGATGAACTGGAAAATGTGCTTCGAACAAACAGCAACTACAAACAGATACAAATTCAGCAAATCTGTATGTGGACTATGCTACAGCCACTAGCTACCCACGTTTTGGTGAGAAACACTAGGGAATGTTTCAAACTGAAAAATAGAGAGACACTAGCAGGAGACTCTAAAGAATGTTTTAAACAGCAAACAAATCAGTTATTTTAACACTGCTTGGCAGAAGAACCAGAACAAGCAGAACAGATTGCTTTGCAACAGTGAAAAGTACCAGCAAATACTTAAACCATGAAAATAGCAAAAAGAACTTTGGAAACACTGAAAACATAATGAAATTTCTCTCACGGTAAACCTACAGGAATCCTTCACTACTGAGCATTCAGACTGCTGAAATATACTGTAAGCTTTGTGTTCTAAGCAACAAGCAGTAGCATTTTGTTACACTCTGCTGCATTAAAATAAACCGTATGTTCATTTGTTTATGAGTGGATTGTTTTCAGAAGTTATTATTTGGATAATTGCATTAAATATGTTGAATGTTCTCCTGTAAATATATTGAGTAAACACTCCAGATTTTTGAGGTAATGGTCTCCAGTATAAAATGGAGCCTATTGGGTAGGTCCAGGATTACTTGTACTTGGTGAGTTAAAGCATGGGTGAGTCTAGTGCTTGCATTTGGTGAGTTTGGGGCTCACACAAGGCACATTATGATTTTAGACATGGCAGCAGCAATACTTAACATTGTTTATTCTACATTTCTGTCCACAGTAATCAGTAAATAGTTTGCAAATTGCTTGATGCATCTGAGCTCTTGGGGCAAGTTAAAGTTTGCAATCACACTTCTCATTCAGTGTGCCTTGTGAGTGTGTGGGTGTGTGTGTGTATAAATATATATTATATATATGTATACGTGTATATATATATATATATATATATATATATATATATATATATATATATATATATATATATATATATATATATATATATATATATATATATATATATATTTATATAGTATATATATATATATATATATATATATATGGCTCAACTTCTAAATTTCAAACTTTCAGAACATCAAATTTCCGTAAGATGGAGTTTTGAAACTTCGAACTGTTTAAATGGAGATCGCCGTAGAGAGTGGAATAGTATATTTGCCATTTTCCTCGCTGTAGTGTGATCTCAGAGTTGGTATATTTAATTAGCAGGGGATATGGGGGGGTGCATTTGTTTTCATTTTATTTTTTATTTACATTTCAAAGTTTCAAAACTTCGACCTTGTGGTCTCAACCATAAGAAATTCAAAGTTTTGAAACTTTGAAATTTAGAAGTAGACCATTAGTCAAGCATGCAAATGGGCAATGTTTCTGTCTATGCATTATTTCTTTGTAAACCTCCCTTCATTTACTGTTAAAAAGTTTTGCTACCTTTGCCTTTCACTTTCTGTGGCATCTGGAAGTTCAATGTCTTTACCACTGGCATTTATTTCTGTACAACAGCTGATAATAGATTCTTTGGCTCTACAGTATATGAAGATGTATTTTAAGTAATAACCTGAGAGAATAAAACTTATATATGGTAAATATTGCATCTTTCGGTAACAGACTGTGCATTAGTGGAGGGTAGGTGCAATAAATAGTAATTAGCTTAAACAGAAATATGAGCCGCAGTAATTAAAATGTAGGAAAGAAACTGCTACATTGATGCCTCTTTTTTTATGATAACACTGTTTTTATGCAAAATGAGTTTAGTGTCCTACAGACTTTCTGCAACTGTTGGCTCACTGAGTTTGTCAGAACGAACTCATGGTTTGCTGGGGGGTGGGGGGTAAAGTGTATTACAATTCACCTTGTAACACCATATATTTTTTCCAAGTGAGTATGCCCATGAAATTGATATTGGTTTAGGGTGCATATGCGGTGGAGAGGTAGAGATCTTTTGCCTGTTTCTGTGATATATTTGTTAAGATTTGAGTATGTGTTTGCATGCTTGTGGTTCATGATACTGGTCCTCCATATCTCACAGAAGAGGAATTAATGCCGTCTAATATTCATAGTGTATTTTTGGAAAACATATCTCACAGTAGATGAATTAATGACGTCTAATATTTATATTGTATTTTTGGCACATAGAAGATGATATTCCAGGTAGCTTTCTTTATCCAGCTAATGATTTAATTGATATCACTTATTTCAAATAGCTAATAGCTTTTCTCATCAGCTGTATTGCAATTTATAACTCATCAGTCAGGATTACAGTACCTTAGAGTGAAGGCACATTTACTCATTGTCGTCGTCGTAACAAATCAGCAGAAATGGCATCAACAAACTTAAAAGAAGTTAACAAAACTCTATATAGGGAGGCTTTACCCCAATACACATTTCTGTTATGATGGGAAACATTAAAAAAGCACAGGATTGCACAGCTGTTCTCCATTGCTTCTTACTAGATAATTTCATTTTTATTGAGGACATATTTTCTTGGTCTTGCCAGACTCATTTTTCGGGTGCATGAAGTCACCCAAGATCCTAAAATTCCCCACCCTGCCTACCCTTACGTTTTGGGCTTTGTACTGGGGTGTGAAATAGAGAGGAGTTTAGTGGCTGTCATCCAACCAGTCAAGGCCAACAAATGTTATTCATTTGCTTAAAGAGTGAGACATTATATAATTTGTCCTGTCAGTATGCTCAGCCTGTCCATCTAACCCTGCAGCACACAGTCACAAAAGGAAAAACCTAAATTTAAGAGAAATGCATTAATTTGAATAAGCAAAGAAACAGTTTGAAATATGTAATCAAATAGCAGTTTTCTTATATCTGTGTGTATATATATATATAATATATATATATATATATATATATACACACACACACACACACACACACACACACACACACACACACACACACACACACACACACACACACACACACACATCATTTTGTTGAGGCACAGTAGTTTTCCAGCTTTAGGGGGATAAGATGTCTCCATCCCATAAGGAAAAATAGATCACAGGGAAAACTTGTACTTGTGAGCAACAAACTGAGAATCCTAAAAAATCAGGAAAAAAAAGTATCACATACTGTAGGCAATCTCAGTTGAGACTTCAGAGTTGTTATTTTTGTGTCTTTCGGCGTTTCCCGGTGAGGGGTCGCCACAGCGGAACTGCGGTCCGCTAATGATTGGTAGTTGATTTTTACGTGCCGAGTTACCAGTCCTGATGCACAACCTTCAACGAAGGTATGCCCATTCACGCATGTCTCCACGCAGAAGACGCTCTAGCTGAGAATCATACCGGACAGCGTCTTACTGTGAGGCGAATTAATTTTAACTTGTTTACAAATCAAAAGCTTCCTTATTGGAAAACAAGTAGATGAGTACTTCGCCCTTAAATGAGCTTCGTCAGAGCTGATATAATTCAGCCCTGTCATTTTGAATACATTGCCTTCACTAATGCACATTTTCAGTTGACCCATTGTATTAACTTTTGCTTAAACTTAAACTAGTATCAGCTGCTTTTTACACGATTCTTCCTGAATTTCTGAAATTCTCTGCAAAAACCTTCACGTCTGGTATCTCTTCCAGTAAACAACTCCAAGTTAAACCATATCTGTAAAATCTGGAGAAAGGCAGTCCTTCCATTCCACAAAGGCGATTCCCTTGTATGCACTAAATCAACTATTGCCTTCTTGTCCACCTTTATAAATGTATTAAATATGTTCATTTATAACTTACTGAAGCAGCTAATTACACTCCAGCCCAGCACTGATTTAGGGTAAATTATGGGACTGATTCTGATCTTCTTAAGTTCATAGAATATATCAATAATCTGCAGGATAAAGGTAAAATTATTTGTTCATCCGAGTATTGTTCGTTGATCAATGCTTTTGATTAATTACAAAATTCAGCACAATGTATATACTAAGGAATGTGAAAACACAGTCCTGATGACTTTAATATAGGGCGCATCCTCAAACTTTCTCTGCACTTAAGGTTAAGGTAGAGTTTTAAAAGTTGAAGCCAATGTGGTAGTTCTGCTGTTGCGTGAAATTAAATGATGGAAGATTTAAGTGAAATACTGGA
Organism: Protopterus annectens; assembly: GCF_019279795.1. NCBI lineage: Eukaryota > Metazoa > Chordata > Ceratodontiformes > Protopteridae > Protopterus > Protopterus annectens. The sequence goes on along the minus strand of NC_056751.1, from coordinate 552,405,253 downwards.
GCATTTGTTCTGTATGATGATACAAATACAGTCTTCAGCAAACTGCTTTAAATATGCCTTGGGAGTCAACGTTGCCTAAGACAGTGCCAGTTAGAAGTGTGGTAAAGTAGAGGATTAACAAAATATGGGGAGATATTTTTCAACAGAAAAGGAGGTGCACCTTTACCACATCCATCTAGAAGAGTCAACGAAGTTAAACACCAGTGCAGGAATTCATGGATACACTGGGCAGATAAACGTATATGCTCTTCCTTATCGACAAAGGAAAGTGTAAGCTGTTATGTCTGTTGCTTGTAGCACATCCATAAGGCATGGAAACTGGTAGGCAAAACTGGCCAGGTGGTTTTATCTGACATCAGAGTCTGCAATAACATGCCTTTACTGCTTCTTAATTATAGACACTATTTTTGACTGTTTAATCAGTTTTATGGATAAACTATATACATAGTTTAAAGAACAAATACAGTCATCCTTCTGGGTGTTAATAGGTGAAAGTGGTATTTGTAACAGCAGAAGTGATCCTTCACAACCAAGTTTTAATTGATCATTTTCATACGTTTCTACTCCTCTGCTGTAATTTTGGGTATGGGCATTCAGACTTTTCAGTAGTTGGGGTACTTGCATTCATAATGAGTGGCCATCCTAAAAATCTAAATCAATACCACCACTGTAGGAACTGCTGTTTTTTTCTGTGTGTTTAAAATATATTTTGTTTGGGTGTCACAGTTTCTGTGGCATTTTAATTTTGTGATATGGGGTGCTTGTAAAACAATCACAACTCACCGTAATTAATGACAGCCAATACCTAGTTTCAACTTTCATGACATGAATGGGTATTACTGACATGTGCGTCGCCATGAAAAAACAATCTTTAATGGGAGTAAAATCAAGTGCAAAATGGACAAATCTTTGTGTGCACTGATCAGGCATTATGATCGCTATTACTGTAGTAAGTTGCCATTTTCTGTAACACGTGATGGTCAAACGCTAGATTACTATCTGTGTGTCCCTAGGTTCCTGACTACTGGGTCAACTCTAAGGGGTGTATTGTCAGTATGATAGTTACAAGGGGTGGATGACTTCCCAAAGGATGCTGTTATGCACTTTTTGGTATTTAGTTTTAGTCCATGACTCTGACACCAGTTGTTTGTCTGTGTCAGCCCTTCCTGGAGAAATTTGTGTCTGTGTGAGATTCAATGACAGCTCCTAATTTGCAATAATCTGCAAATTTAGTCAGCTAGAGGCCATTGTCAATGGACTTGACTTCAGAGAAGTAAATGCCAAAAAAGAGCAGCCCCAGGACCAATCCCTGAGGGACTCCACTTGTGACAGCCTCTTTGTAATGGTGGACTCCACAATTATAACTTCCTGGGTCCTGTCTGTAAGCCAGTTGGCTATCCACCGGGTGACATACAGGTTTGTACCTAACCTCTTGAGTTTGTCAACAATGCCTGAGTGAGATATTGTGTCAAATGCCTTTGGCCAGTTCAAGGTCAGCAGTGTGAACCATTTTGCACTCATCCATTGTTTTGGTGACCTTTTCAAAGAAATCCACCAGGTTCTGTAGGCATGACCTGCCCTAGACCAAACCAAATTGGGTGGGTCCAGTGTCTGGAGGTTTACTTCATCATTATTGATCATTTCCATGATAATTCTTTCCATGGCTTCATATATGAGACTAGTGAGACTTATGGGTCTGCATTTTCCAGGGCCTATAGATGTCCCACCTTTGGACAGAGGGATGACTGTTGTGTTCTCCATTCATGAGGCACAAAACCTGTTTGGAGGCGGCAGTTAAATAGCAATTCCAGAGGGCCTGTTAGGTCATATGTCATGCTATTTAGAAAGCATCCTGGGATATTGTCTGGGCCAATTGATAGTGTTCTTTTTCCTTAGAGAGAGCATTAAGGGCCTGCTCCCTGGTGATAGCAGGAGAGTTATATTTGATGGTTTTTCCAAAGGAAAGGTTGAAGGGGAGAGAGGGGTAAAGTTAGAGGTGAATTTGTCAGCCACTAGGTTTGTTATATCTTCTGGTTCAGTATAGGTGGATCCTTTTACAATGAGCTCTGTAGACAATTGCGTATTGCCTTTGAGGTTGTGGACATAGCTAAAGAATGCCTCATGGTTGTCCTTGGTCTGGGAGGCCATATTTACCTCAAATTTGGTTTTGGTAGACTTTATTTGACCTCTAAGTTGTTTGTTTAGTTTGATGAGAATGCTTTTTCACATCTGGGTGCTGGACCTCTTAATTTTTGCCATGATTTTCTTCCTTCTGTTATACAGCCTATTTATTTTTTGATTCCACCAAGGTGGCTTGTTTTTTGAGTTACATCTGTACGTCTTCCTGGTGGGTATAGCTGCCTCTGTGCAGCTATTAACATGCGTATAGGGTTGATTAGAACATTTCTGTATAGACAGCTGTGTTCTCAGGGTTTATGGGGGTTTAAAATGTTGCCAGGTTATCACTTAATAGCAGGAAGTTAGCCTTAGAGTAGTTCCAGAATATTCCAGGGTTAGCTGGGGGTCCAGGTTTTATTTTTACTTCTAAGGAGACCATTTTGTGGTATGAAGTTACCAGGGAAGGCATTACATCCAGTATGGTTGCACCCCTGGTTGGAGTATTGACAGTCTGGTCCAGGGAGTTTGTGTTTACAAAATCCAAGAATCCCTGTGCCTGTACATTTGGTGTCATATAGGATTGCCAGTTAACAGTGGGATAATTAAAGTTGCCCATAAATATGGTACTGGGCTGGATGGTGAGTGTTTCCAATAAGTTTAAATAGATGGTACAGGTTTTCTGGGTCATAGAGGGGGACCTATAGCTTGCAAGGAAGTGGAATTGGATTTTGCCTATGGTGATTTGAACATGGAGAAGCTCAAGTGCATTGTCCTGTTTGACCAGCGTTAAGGTATATATTTATTTTTTATGTAAATCAGGACACCTTCACCTTTAGACCCTGTCTGTGTAGTAGCTAATCTAAATGTGTGGAAGAAATTATAACCTTGCACTGTCAGAATGCTATCCATGGCTTTAAACCATGTCTCGGTGACTACACAGAGATTAGCAATCTCTAGATTGAAGAGAGCTTCTGGGGAGTGGAGTTTTTTGTTTAGACTCCTAGCATTGAGCAGTAATAACTTTAGATTTTCTTGGTTTTGATTTGCTATGTTGGAAGTACTTTCAGGTTGGCATTGCCTAAAAGGCACTATAGAGGAGGACAATATTTTAACTAATATTTGAAAGCTTAGAGAGGAGAGGTGCACACCATTATTTGCAAAACAGCACAGTCTGTTGACCATCTCCTTCCATGCTGCCAAATGTTGCACCCTCTTAGAATGACACCAGAAACTAAGCCAGTTAAGTCAGTCATCTTTTGTTCATATTGTGGTATCTTCCATGGAGAAGGTAAAATGCTGTTCAGTGCTAGGCTCATACCTGCCTAGGACACATATTCTGAGAGCTCCTATGATGTCTCTCTTCATGTAGTCTAGGGAGGTTTGTCTCAGGTCATTTACACCCACATGGATTATGAGTCATGCTGGTACTTGTGGTCCAATGACCTGAGTGTGTGTGCAATGTGGAGGATCCTAGCCCCTGATAAACAACTGACTGTGACTTTCTCTTTACTCAGCCTGGTGAGACGGGATATTGTTGTGTTTCACAATGGAGTCTCCATTGACCAGAATGTTGGATTGCGTGGTGGCTTGCCTTATGAGCGTAGAAGTAGAGGCTCCAAGAGATGTGGCTGTATGTGTTGATGTGGGTGTTGTTTTAATAAGTAGACCCTGAAAATTTAAGGATGAAGTATTTAGGCAGATATTCTGAAGCTAGAAACAAATAAGTCAGTACTTACTGAAAGCAAAGAGTTAGCTTGTCAAGAATGATGAAAAAGGGGAGTCGTGAATGACAATTGCCTGGCTACTAATGGTGCTGGTCTCACCACAGCTTCACTCTGCTGGAATACAATGCTCCTTTGCTTCTTCTCTTACCAGAAGCAAAGCATTAACACCAGCCCCAAGATGAGAAGCATGCCACAGCCTGTTTGGTGATCCACAGTCTTGAACAGATGATGCAAGGGTCTGTAAACTTGTTGTAGCTTTTTCCTGGTAGATACCTTGCATAGCAACCAGCCCAATCAGGAACTTCACGAACATACACTCACTGCCCAACCAGAAACGGTCAAGAATCAATGCTGTTTTCTCCTTCCCTCACCAGGAACAAAATATATGTTGTAATTCCAACCTGGCACATATGAAGCAGTTGTTGGGCTTTCCAGTGATCATCAGTCTTCAGAAAACAATGTCCCTTTGCTCCCTCTGTCACAAGGAGCAAAACAGAAGTACTAATGCCAAGATGATTACTGAGATGCAGAATGTGTGCTCTCCGATAATTGGTGGTCTTGGAGTAGATGTTGCTGATTTTAAAGGTAAGATGGAAAAATGGGTTAAAATCCTAAGAGCTACAGTGTGCGCTAAGAAGTTAGACTAAAAGAAGGCGTGTAACTAAGCTTTAGCAATCTAAGTGAGTTGCCACTAATTTTAAATCAGTATGATAGACTGGAAGGGGGTGGGCACTTTATATTCCGGTAATATGGAATACAGTAGAATGAGCAATACATTTAAATAGTTGAAAGGGAGAGATTTCACAAAATGATAATTTTGTGTTTACTCACAAGAGCCAGTGAAAGGGGAGAGGAAAGGAGGTATGTGGTCAAATTAACATAAGGGGCAGGCAACTAGAAAGACATTTGAGTTTAAGAACACAACAGCGCCAGGGAGAGAGAGGGTGGGGACCAACTTCTGGGTGACTCACAGAATACACAGTTGTGGTCTCCTTTCTAGTTTAGAAATGCAATTAAAAGCAGAATACAAGTAAAACACAGTGTAAAGAAAACAAATCACAATATACAAAATAGAAGGAGGCAATAAAGTAACACAAAGTACAAGAAAGCAAAAGCAAACTAACCTTTCCCTCACGGCAGGTTGTGGCAGAGTCTGGGTGAGCTTTTCCAGTATTCTTAGGAAACGGAGCAAAACTAAAGAAACAGAAACATGTCTAATTGTCCTTGTATTTCTGCACTGTCCCTACTTAAATCTCAACAGTCATACCTCTCAACTGTCCAGATTTTTGCCTCATAGTTTTGGTCTTTTCCTCATAAAAAAATGTAGTTTTCTGGCAAGCCACTGGGGAATTGAAGTCATTAAATAATAACAGACATTTGAGATTTATGCTTCATATCCTTCAGAAAACGCATGCTACACAAAACCTCTTATTCCAGCAACTTTATTTCTGGACCTTTACCCCCCATTATGGTAGGCTTTGTCCAGTTTTCTTGCATTCAGGTTATAATGGGGAGAAACAAATTCCCCCCAAAAATGGAGACAGAGATGCTCTTTTCTCCATTGCTTCTCCTGAACAGCACGGATGTTCTGCGCAAGCGCGGGAACATAAATCCCATACTCGTGCACTACATTAGTAATGACGGGCAAATGGGGAGAAGCACTACAGCACCATTATACAAAGATATTATTTAAGAAAGAAGTCATTTATTTCTTAAATAATGTCATTGTATAATAACAATAACCCGCCCCTGGATATGAGTATACCAGCATTTACCCACGGTTGGCTTAATTTCATCATTCAGATTTTGCCTTCGTGATCAAATCATGCCATCTGTGGGTAAATCCTGTCATATCCACACTCAGTTGTAGATCATTGCTTAAACATAAAATTACTGAATCTATGTATATTATCTGCCTGCAATTCAGAAGCAAATAAGCAAACTTTGCGAAGCAAAAAAAAACGTTGTTACAGATGATATTGGAGGTGCAGCTTGTGTTGATCTGCACTTTCTGAAGTTAAGGGCAGTAGGGCAGTTCAGAGATGTGCAGATTTAACTGATGATGTATTTTCTCACTGGAGCTAATGTGTCTTTGAATCACAAAATACAACATTTTTTTTTACTGTAGCTCTAATGTGAGTGGTGGGACTGTTTCACAGTCCTTGGGTTAGACACAAATGTAGATGTGGTTCTACCTGTAGAGCTGGTAGAAATGTGACTGAGCAATTGCATCAGGGATGATGGTACAGATTACTGGTAATCAACTGTTATGGACCACCATGGAAATATGCAGGTCATGTAATGCTCTGTTTAGTAGCATTCACACTTGCCAAAGGTCAGTATGCTGACAATCACAGTTTAGTTTTCTTGATTTTTAGCCCTTATTTCTTAAACAAACATGTTCTAAAATGTTCATTATTTCTCTGGTGAAAATTGTATTTAAATTTTTTGTTCAGCATTTTCTTTATTGCAAAATAAATTAAATAATTTAAATCAATCAACAATAAATAAATGAATGAATGAATGAATGAATGAGGTGGCCTTCCCATAAACTTCTTACCTTGCTGGGCCAGATCATGAAAGTACATGGGTACTCTAACAGCCTACGTCTCCATCAATCTCTACTTCCTTATGCATCACCCATAGTTACCACTACATCACCTCTAGGCAGCAGCTGTATTTTGACATAATGAAGTTCTAGTGACCAGTGTAGCTTGTTGTCTCCTGTCTTCCATCAGCACTGAGATAGAATACATGTTTATATGTAGTCCCCCAGCCCTAAGATCAGCATGCTTATGTGGGAAACTAAATACAGAACACAGAAGTCTGCCACTCTATCTCCTCACTTTGTAGTCTGAAGTCAAAGCAAACTTTATTGTCATACAGATCAACACAGAAGAAAAGGTGCGTATCACTGCACAAAATTTAGATACGCAGGCTCATACCAGGAGGAAGAAGGTATGATGACCAGTCACTGCAGATGAGCATGATTACTCCATGATCAGTGTAACAAGTCATGGTCAACGTGTGCCACGAGCATGATTACTCCATGATCAGTGTAACAAGTCATAGTCAATGTGTGCCATGAGCATGACTACTCCATGATCAGTGTAACAAGTCATAGTCAACATGTCCCACAAGCATGATTACTCCATGATCAGTGTAACAAGTCATAGTCAACGTGTGCCACGAGCATGATTACTCCATGATCAGTGTAACAAGTCATAGTCAATGTGTGCCACGAGCATGATTACTCCATAATCAGTGTAACAAGTCATAGTCAACGTGTGCCACGGGCATGATTACTCCATGATCAGTGTAACAAGTCATAGTCAACCTGTGCCACGAGCATGATTACTCCATGATCAGTGTAACAAGTCATAGTCAACGTGTGCCACGAGCATGATTACTCCATGATCAGTGTAACAAGTCATAGTCAACGTGTGCCTGCTGAAATTCTGAGAGCCATAACTGCAAACCTTAAAATACTGGAATTGTAAGTGGAAGAATATATGTCAGGTCCAAGGTTATGATATTTTGGAATATTCCGCTTAATTCAAGATACATAAATCTATAAGGTTATAAGTATCATGGATGGTGGGTGGTGCAAAAAACAGTTAATGCCATAGGAACACATTTTTCTAATTTGTTTGGTTTTGAATCACTACCCCTATGAGCTGTTGCGTTACAGTGAGGAGACAACTCACTGAGCACAACTGGTCAGGAAATCGACCTGGCAAAAGACTTACATGTATGTTTTTTTTTCTGGTTACAAGTCACTTGCATCCCCAATATGGAAAACAAGTCCCCCCCTTGAATTTAGCTAGACCAACTCAGCAGTCACATTTCTCTAAAGGAAGGAATCACTGCTGGGGCACACTGTGAAACCTCATTGGCAGTAATTTGTAATGGAAAAAAAGCAGCTGTGAAACTGAGATTCACTTAGTTCTGCTCTATGAATTAGAACCATGTCAAGTTTGAGTTCTGTGAGCAGTAGGGCAACAGTTGTTTGAATCATGGTTTGTTTTCAAGTGTTGCAACACACACTTGGATCTTGCACATCTGACAGTGTGCTGTGGTGGGTGGCCTTAAAAGTAAAGATATTTACAGACCAGCTTGATTATATGTATGGTCGCTAAACTTATAATAATTCAAATTCCTGCAAATAACTGCAGAGTAACTTGATTAGGCAATGATTGTTAGTCTCTGAAATGAAGATTAGGTCTGTGTTTGCTCATATTAAGCTGATTTTCTTGTTGAAACACAGAATTGTTTTCATTTAATAAAAGAACATTGGGGAAGAGGTATGCACTATCAGTGCTGTTTTCTGTTTCCTGCCTACAAGTGCAATGAGAAACAGTTTTAACACCACTTAATTCCAGAGCTAGGGGCAAGGTGACTGAGTGACTTGGGGAGGGGTGGCATAGATTTATTTATTTATTTATGTATGTATGTTTGTTAACTTGATTGGTAGACGCACATTTTTCGGCCATGACCTTGAGCTCAAGGACCAGAAATGCATAGTAGGCCAAATACAAGGCAAGCTAGATTACAGTATGATACGCTTCCACGGAAGGAAGTTTCAGCAACATGATAGAAACACAGATGACACTGTTACATTGTTTCAGTTATGAAGAAAGTATCCCATTATCTAGCATTGTCTAATCTAATCTATGTCTAATCTAGCAAGGTTTACACAATGTCTTCTCCATCTGTACAGTTTCTTAATTTTAGCAGTTGGTGTAAAAAAACGTGTTTTATTCAGACTGTGGTACAATTGCTTCAAATATTGTACGCAAAAAAATTAATCTGATGGAAATGTGGAATTTATCGTGTTAGACCTTTTTCATAATGCTTGAAAGGTAGAATTAGTCTTGTTACAGCTATTTCATTGTGCATTTCTTAACTGTTCTCTCTGTATTATTTACAGGTATTAATTTTGGCCTGGGAGTCTTTCTGCTTAACTATAAATGTTTGCACAGACTGGGAAGGTGGCTGTAAAGAGGTTGGTGCAATATTTGAGAAGAGACTCTCACCTAGAGTTTGGCTGGGGATGTTAGTGAGGCTTTTTCTGAGGTCATAAGGCTGGTCTGTTTTAACCAGCTTAGTTCTGAGTGGAGGACAGTAATATTTGTTAGTGTACAGAGAAGTAATGTGCCTCTTCTTGGAATATTACTCAAGTTATACGTCGTACCTAAGTCACAGTGGGGGTCACGTTTGTCTGCTAAGAAGGCAAATCTGAATATATTGTCTGCTTTTTGCTAAATTAAAGGTCAAATTATTGGGAGACTGTATTCCACTTTGGGAGTATGTTTTTTGCCAGAGATAATCTGAAATGGGGCAATAGCAGCAAATGTGTGCAAAAAGTGTGGCAAGACAGATGTATGGTGACAGGGTGACAAATGTTAACTACCACTGGGAAGGCAAAAAGATTGTGCAGCTTTTTCTCAGTGAAGTTTATTCTTACCAGAACTCAGTGCTCTGGGAGAGAAGATGGGCAGAGTTTAAGCAAACAGGGAATGGAGAAAGGATCAGATTTTTCCCCAACAGTGGTGCTAACCTGTGCCAGTTCATTACTCCATGCCTGCCAACCAGGGTTGGGGAGGTGATCTGCCTCTTCCTTCCTGGGCTTGCGGTGAGCTCCCATTCTATAGATCTCATTCGCTCTGCAATGGGTGAGGACATTTTGACATTCCAGAGAGCTGCCAGGGACTTCATCTTGGTCTGCAACTGTTTTACCTGTTGTGTCCTGTCACGTTTTAAAGAGGGGGGTAAGTGTGCAGTGGCATTTGCAAGGGAGGAGGAGTCACCCATTACAGAGTGGCACCCTTCTGAAACAGCCCTGCACAAGCAGAGATACAGTCCTAAGACTCTAGCAAGATCTTTGTATGGCTTCTACATGCCCAGAAGGTACACATTCCTCAACCTCCACTGGAGGAAGGGGATTTAGGAGGCTTAACCTTTAAGTCCTTCCGCACTGTTCCTGGACGAGTATGGGAACTTGGATCATTAGGACACAGTCAGTTATCCATCCCTCTGTGCTAAAGAGCCAACAAGAAGAATCTGGAGTTCTGCATTTAAAACTGTCTGCCCTGCAGAGGTTAGTTATGCTTTCAGTGTATGCAGCATTTTGTGAACAAAGATGTTTGCTCCATTGCATTGTTTGAGATCTAAACAATAATGAGTCTGTATTGTGCAAGTCAGCCATTTTGGGAAGTCAGTTTTTACATGCATTCTTTACGTCCTATTAAATATGACCCCCCCCCCCAAGAATCAAAACACTCGAACACACCCTTAAGTCAGCCATTACTTAATAGTTTGCCAGATTTGCATGATTCATATAAAAGTGTTGACATTATCATATGTCTGCTGGATTGATGACTTGTTTTCTCTGGTATGGAAGATGAGATCAGAAGTGATTTTAGTTTATTAAGAAATAAGTTTCTGTAGCATCAGCTCTATCTTGTGATTTTCACAATAGACACTGAACATAATGTGTTGCTGAGTCATTCAGATGAGACAAATTATCAGATTAGCACATGACCTTGAAAATATAACAAGTACATTCATTTACCATAAATACTGAGCTTTTTCTGTACTTCTCAAGTCTTATACATTTTATTTTTGTGAAGATGCATATATTTTAGAATTTCTGACAGAATGTTAGTAGGCAGAATAATTATTTAAGCAGCAGTTTAAATTTGCAGGTGCAACAGACAGTAGAGATATGCTCATATGCTGATAAGACCGCTTCAGCGTCACTCTTAAAGATATTTGCAGACAAGCTTGAGCCTTGTCACATTATTCTAAATATTTGTTTTCATTTGCATTAAAAATCCTGTAGACATTAATATAACGTTGAGGCAGAAAAAGTTTGAAACAAAAGTTCAGAAAACTGAAGGTATGAAAACAGCTTTGATCCATTTACATCTGATATGGACTTTATCTTACAAGTGAAACATCATGGTGTGTTTAGATAATTTATCACAGTTTGCTGGTTTGATTTAGATAAGCAGATGTGCAGCTGAGAATAAAAATACAGACAGCATTTTACCCAGAAACCAGGAATGCAAGAGGCTTCACCATATCTCCAGCATGTATAATAAATTCCGGGGTCACCGGTATCCCACAGAAATAAACTATCAGTGTCATATAAAGAACCACAGTACCACTGGTGTTTTTTTCTCTGCCACGTCTCCAAATATGGTAAAAGTCTCCTACAGGTTATTGAAAGGTGATGTATGCCTGTCATACAAGACATCCTCGGATCCAGGTCTGAGGACCTTTTGCACAGCCGCACAATGAACAGCATCAGAACCACTAGATTCAAAGATTTTAATTTTGCTCATGACATGAATAAGACCTATTGGAGAGACAGATGTGTGTCTAAGAGGATCACCATGCACTGGAAAAGGCTCCCCATCCATGTGAAGCAGAGTCCATCTCTAAACCTATCTAAGTGTAACCCTTTACTAATGGACGGGAAATCTGAAATTCATCCCTGGTCTAGCCCCCATATCTCTTATAGACAGAGGCAGACAGTAATGTTCAAACTAACATACCCCTGCATAACCTCTAGATACTTCCAAACTACCATGCCCCTTCCTAATAAACACCCATGGTACATAGGGACACAATTGGGTTAGATTGCATAGTTAGGCTTATAAATGCTCTGGTGATCATTAACGTAATATATGTATACCTACGAACCTAAGAAGCTATTATGTGGTTAGATGTTAGTACCAGCAAGATAAAATCTTAGTCACATGTCACATCATGACTGTCAGTGTTCCTAAAGTACTGGAACAGCACATAGACTCGTCTCTAGAGGTGACAGTAAACCATCAATAATTAGTTGATAACGATGTTGGCCTAGTACACACCTATGAACCTATTAGTCCTATGAATTGAAGTATGTAGTTTGAGCATGCTCTGACTGATATGCATGATCTATACAAGGTGTTCTTATATGGCAGTAGTTGGACTTGCGTAGCACTATTTTCATCTCTCTAATTTCCTCTTCTGTAGAAGCAGTGTATGCAATATAGTGCAAATGTAACTTTATATTATGCAACCATTATGCCACTGTTCCTAATGGCTCACTGTTTCTGCTTTATGAAGTGACCATTCTCTTATCTTTTAGGTGTGTGTTTTCCTGCATGTTTGAAAGCTGTTCTTGCACCGAAACTAATCCACTTAATCTCAGTTATAAATGTAAATAAATCACCTTCATTTTTTTAGATAGTTATCCACATTTCCTTCAAGAAGTCACTTTAGTTTTAGTAATGTGGCACTTTAAATGTCACTGAAAACATCCATATTTATGTGACATACACATAGTATGCAATATGTGTCCCATGCTACATAGGCAAACTCTTCGCTTGTATCTCTGTCTTAGAGTTTTGGAAAACATAGTGCATTTGTATAATATGTGATCATACCGGTGAATTTGTTTATTCAATAATTCTAGATGTAGACAAACATAATTGTGGGACAAAAGCCCAAAACTGGAGACCGTTTGAACTGTTACTCTAATTCAGCAAAAAGTTAATAGAATCACAGGTTTGTCATTGACCACAAATTTTATGAAGAATAGCTTGTATGAAACTCTAGTAATAGGCATTATTGACAGACTGTAATTCTCAGTGCCTCAACAGGAAAATCAACAATTTTTCAGAAGATCAGGCAAAAATATTAGGCAAAAGTAAAGATATTCTGCACAATTCTGGACAGTGGAGGGGGTATGGATACTTATTGAATACACCAAGTTCAGCTTTTACACTTTGAGCAAAGTTTGTATTTTGCAAAAACTGTGTGTTGGTAAAATACAAAAGTCTTTATTTCTTACACTGAAACTAGTGTTTTACTCTTGCAACCTTCTTATATAAGGCAGTAAAGCTGAGGAACTGATTTCATCGTAAGAAATAAAGACTTTATGGTTTTATCCATGCACAGTTTATCAGCTTTTGTGAAGATACCCCCAGTAACATACAGTAAATAGCTAAATTGGAACTGAGGTGTTGCAATGAAATGTTAACAAAAATGCAGTCTACCCTTACCACAAGTGTGAAGTTGAAAAATTGTAAGTAATCTAGTCAAAATGTGGTCATGCCATCCATCATTAATGGAAAGAAAGCATTCTCACTGCTATTAAATTGCTAACGGAAAGGGAGTATACTTGATATCATGGTTAGTACTTCCCCTGTCTTTAAAAAAATCATCCAATATCTTCTCGGCTTCTTCCATACCCCATTTCATATTTTCTGATCCAGACACCAAAAAAAAAAAAACCTCTCCTCTTTACCCCAAAAACTCACACCCCTAACAAAGTATCTTTCAAAATCTTTGTGGCAATTGGTACTGAAATTGAATTAGTGCACCATACCAAACTGTTAGGAGTTATAATAGAGGATGATTTTAAACTGCATCACCACATTCAAAGCAATGTCAAGAAAGTCCATCAAAGACTAGGAGTGCTATACATAAACAATCATTTTCTGAGCATCCCTACAAAAACTACTCTAGCCAAAACCTACCTTCTGCCCTCCCTACTCCATGGAGCACTAATTGTAACCAATTTACAATCCTCTATAGAAAAAAAAAAACTTGAAAGCTGCTGCAACAAGATTGCCAAGTTTGTTACTAATTCAATCTCCTAAGCCGATCACTGTAAAGCCCTGCATACCCTTAGCTGGCTGCAACTCCCCCTCCACCTCTCCTATATTTAAATTATAATAATACGTAAAATCATACACAAACCATTAGCCTCCCAGCTCTTACCCCTTTAATCAACCTATATCCCCCTGAAAAAACTCGTAGATCAGAAGACAAACAACTTTTCACCATAAATATACCCAAATAAATCCCGTGGACAAAGCCTATAGTCATACCCAGCAGAACAAAAAATGGAACTCCTTACCTGTAACCATGAGAACTATTTCTAACCTACCGTAAGTGCTCCCTATAAGAATACCTTACAAAATTGTGGACCTGCTCCTGTGCCAGTCCTGGCTGAACTTGGTCACTATACTTCGCGTACTCTTTCAACCCAAATCACATTTCATAATCCTCTCCAGCCGCCTCTGCCACTCTTTTCTTTGTTTTTCACACTACCTTATCTTATCCACTTCATCTCGTAATACCGCTCCTCTACCTCTTTCTTTCCTCCCTACTCGCCTAAGCTTCCTGAAGACACCCTACCATGCACTCTTCCTATAATCTCCCTTTCTTTCCATCCTTCTTCCTTCTATAACCATAATATGAACACCAACTCTCATACTAAGGAATCACTCAATTTCCCCTCACTGTCTCTAATTATGTAATCTCTGATATCTCTTTAAATATCTTATTAGAATTATCTCAGGGCTCATTTGTCACCATACTAATCTATATAACAAACAGTATGACTAATGAGCTTTTCCTCACATATTTTCTCCAACTCATGTTATTTTCAATTGCACTCTACTATGAAACACGTTTTCTATGTTTTTCTCATTACATTTTTTCACCCTTATGTTTTATAGTGCAATGTGATATTTTGTGATTTAAAATAGCTTTACTTGATTTTTGAAAGGCTGTGACTGTGGAGTTTTTCTCCCCGAGCCTCCACTGAGCTGGCCCAGTCGGACTTTCCCTGTAAACAAATGTCAAAGAAATACATTTGCTGTTGGTACAACCAAATAATCTGTGCAACACTCTTTGTATCTGTGTATGTTTTTTCTGAGGTCATTGCTGTGTAGTGCCTAGCATTAAACCTGAGCTGTGCAACTCAGATTTGTGTAGAATTTCTCAAGTTACTTCTGAAATACCTACAGCATAGTGACATATCGTCTCCCAAGCAGAGTTGAAAATAATCTTCCCAAATAAGCACTTGTATTACTTATGAAATAGGACATGTTGCAACTCTGCAGACGACAAATGGAACTGAATTACAAAAACTTTTTCAAAGTACTTTTTGCTCCTCTGCATCATCCTACATCCTTCTGCCCACTGCGCCACGTCCATTACTGGGTCTAGCAGCCTCTGGGGGGAGGGGAAGTTACATGGGTATTCCACAGTAATGATCCCTAGTGAAGCCTGGAAATGTTAGGATAAGGGGGTATACTCCAAAGAGTGGGCTAGGGTGGCAGATACTGCTGAGCTGCTGCAGAGGCTGGGCGATGCACCGCATACCCCCATAATATGATCTCCGCTTGGATACAGCCACAGACACCAGTAGTTGGGAAGAGTAATGGGGTGGGTAATTAAGTAATCCCTCGCCACTGACAGTAACAGCGAGACACCCTAAGATGCTCTTAGGTTCTGCACCAGCCCCAAGAATGTCAGAGAATTATAAAAACTTAATGTGTATTTCATAATTATTGACAAATGATTAAATCAGTAGACGGTCTGCCATGTTAAGAATGTATTCATATGAGTAAAATTAATTAACAGGTGATATTTTATTTACACATCTGTCTGTATGTGTAGTGATTTCAAGGTTCAGCTTAGACATTTTTCAGATGCTAAAAGACGAGCATCTCATGACAATTATAAGTGAATGTTATTCTGCATTAAGGATCTGAAGGCGTTAACTTCATTCTTTCTGCACATATGGGTATACGGATCTGATTCGGATCTGAGTCAGCAAACTTTTCAACCATCAGCTCCGAGCTGCAAGCTCCTCCCTTACCTATATTACATCACTTCCTCCTATCTAGCCCCAGATCTCGTTTGCCGCTCTGAGTCAGCATCATGGTCTGAGCTCTAAGCAAGGTGGTAAGGTTTTTTGGTCTTATTAGTGTAGTTGGGTGTGAATACCTTTCCTTTTTTTTTCCTCCCTACTTCGCGTTTGGTCGTCATGTTAGTTGTAAAAAAAAAAAAAAAAAAAAAAAATTTATAATTATAGTGTTTGTGCAGTACTGTTTTGTAGTCTGGTTTCTCGCCTAGGCCCAATCCCTTGTTAAGTGTGTGTGTGTGTGGGGGGGGGGGGGCGGCGTTAGGGCTTTTACTATTATCCACTATGGCTGAACAGCCTAAGGTTCTTTTAAGAAATGCAGAGAGTGTGGTCATAAGCTCTCACCAGCCGATGGCCACACTCTGTGTATTCTATGTTTAGGGGTTGCCCATCTGTCCGCATCCTGCGACATTTGTTCAGGCTTAAACCCTAGGGCACTTAAGGATCATCGGGCTAAGCTTGTGGCTAAAGGTCTGCTACCAGCTTCTGCCCTGGAGTCTGCCTCGGTTTCATCCCCAGCCAGTGACACTGTGCAGGCAGGGACTCAACCACCCGCCAGGCCTGCTATATCGGATTCGTCCAAGAGAGGTAGGGACAGAAGAGAAAAGGAGAAGCACCACAAAGAGAGGGACAGGCCCAGAAAAAGATCACCGGACAGGGAGTCCTTTTCCAGCCCCTCTTATAAGGCACCCAGGCTTGTTCTCTGAGGCTTCGCTCTCCCCGTTTTCCGCCGGAGCCGATAGTCATTGGAGCCGAGGCACTCCCCTCAGATCCAGCCCAGACCCGAGTCGGTCACTTCCTCCAGGTCGACTCGGAGTGTCTCCGACCTAGATGTGGACAGACTGATGAGGAGGTTCATCCAGAACCAGATTCAGATGGGGGTCTTACCAGGGCCCTCTCCCATTGGAGAGGGTCCCTCTACAACTATGTTCCACCCTATTTCTCCTTCCCTGATCCGACCTGATGCTTCGGTGTTGTCGGGTCCGAGACCTTTCGGAGCTATTAGGTCGGCACCGATGGTTCTCATTTCCTCGACGCCGGCCGTCACCTTGAGTTTCTCGGATCCAATCTCAGATCCAGGAGACTCTCGGAGCCATGGTTGGGGAGTCGGACCCGATGGTCGAGATCTTGCTCTTTCGGATCCCATCCTCAGTGCCCAGACTGCCCTGCTGTTGGCTCCGATCCGTGCTTTGGATCTGGGGAGAGCCTTATCCTTACGAGCTACGGAGGCATGCTCTCCATCGGCATTCGGGGCAGTGGAAAGGGTTCTCTCCCAGAGGTTGAGGCCACAGCTCACCTACTCGGATCCTACCCAGACCCCTCTGATTTTGAATTCTGCTGCCATTACCCTGTCTCAGGGACAGCCCATGCCAAAGCAACCCCAGGTTATTCCCCTCAGGGAACCCCCAGAGGCTTATGAATCCTCTTCAGAGAGTCCCACTGGAGGGAACCTCATAAGCGCAAGTGTAAGAGGAGGCACTTGGACTCCTCTGAGTCCATTACCACCGATATGGACTTGGATGAAGGAGAGGGTTCCCCCAGATCACCTACCGAGGATGTCTCATTCGGAGACATTATGGAGATGGTCAGCCCCCAAACCCTCTGCAGATGAGTCCGTATTCCTGGAGGCCTTCGGAGTGGGCCCATCTACTTCCTGGATCTCCCTTCCAGCTGACCCTTTGGTGAACCTTATCACCACTAGGGCATGGAAGGATCCTGACACCATAGAGCCTATACCCAAAAGGCCAGACAAAATTCTTTCATCAGACAGGCAGGCATGGTCCAAGGGAGCCCAGGTAGACACTTTGGTGGTTGCAGCAGCCACAAAGAGGGAACTGGCACAGGAGAGTTCCTCGGTTCATCCACCAGACAAGGAGTCCAGGTCGATGGATCATTTCGGGAAACGCATGTACTCGTCAGCGACATTTTCTATCCGTGTGCTGAATTACTTGGCACATGTCATCCGACTGCAGCGAGACCTTATATCAGAACTAACTGAGTCACCCCCGGAGTCTCTTTCGCAGCAGGACAAGCAGTCCTTTACTGTGAAGATGACTACACTGAAATCAGTGACAAATACCTCTATGTGTCTCCTCTCTCATGCTATGGAGGGAGCCGCTAGAGCTGCTGGTGCAAGCATTGCCTTGAGGCGACACACCTGGATCAGGCTGTGTCAATTTGTGGACCCCTTTAAGGCATCTTTCCTCAACGCCCCTTTCGATGGATCATCCCTCTTTGGGAAGACTATACGTGACACATGAACCCAGAGTGAGAAGGACGGAAAGACTTTGTCAGCCGTCGGAATACACTTCTCTAACCCCCAAAAGTCCTATTCCAGGAACCAAAAGGGGCAAAAGAAGATGTTCCGGAAATCACAGTTTTTTTGTGACACGACCAACGCCGTCCCAGAGGCAGAGGGGGTCCCAGAAAGTTCAGGTCTAGGGAACCTTTTTCCGACAGACCCGCACAGCAACCCTGAGGGATTGCCCGGCTGCTCTACTCTGGAAGCAGTCTGAGGAAGATTTTCCTTCCATCCAGCGGCATGGGAGTCCATTACTGCAGACAGCTGGATGTTAAACATCATATCCATAGGATATTCTATCCCCTTCATTTCATGTCCCATAACTCCAACACGCCTTCCAGATGTTCCACCCGCTCACAGGGAGGCTGCAGCATTAGAGGTTTTGAAGCTGCTACAAAAACGAGCCATTGAGCCGGTCCCCCCACATCAATCCGGATCAGGCATCTACTCCAGGTCCTTTTTAGTGCCAAAGAAGACGGGGGACCTCTATCCTCAATCTGTTGGTAGAGAAACAAAAATTCCAGATGGTCACTCTACAGTCCATTCTACCATTTCTGAGAGAATGCGACTGGATGTGCTCGTTAGACCTCCAGGATGCTTACTATCACATCAAGGTCCACAGGAGCTCCAGGAGGTTTCTGCGCTTCCAGCTAGGTGCAAGTCAATTTCAATTCAGAGCCCTACCCTTCGGTCTCACCACAGCCCCCAGGGGGTTCACCAAGGTTATGGCGGTCATAGCGGCTCACCTGAGACTTCAGGGCATTCAGGTATTCCCCTACCTAGACGACTGGCTCTTCGCTGCATCCACCAAACGTGTCATGTGTCAGGCCCTACACTACTTCCTCGGTCTGGCTCACAAGTTAGGCATCATGATCAACCTCAAAAAGTCCCACCTGACTCCGGTTCAGATCATAGACTTCATCGGGGCACGGTTGGATTCGATTCAGTCAAAGATTTTTCTCACACTGGAAAGGATAGAAAATCTCAGACTCCATGTATCAGCGATCTTGGATCACTCTGTAGTCACAGCAGCCGATGTTCTCAGGGCCCTGGGTTCGATGGCAGCCTCAATCTCTATCCTCCCTCTTGCACATCTTCACATGAGTCCTTCAGTGGAATCTAGCAGTTCAATGGTCCTGGCTAGACCTCCCGATGAGTTTCCACATCCGAATCAACCGGACATGCAGAAGATCACTCCAGTGATGGCTTCAATCAGTGGACATTTTTGCGGGGAGCAGCTTTCTAGCCCTTCTGTCTCAAGCCACGGTGACCACAGACACTTCCCATATTTGGTCCAAGGCATGTGGTCCCTTCCAGAGACCAAGCTGCACATCAGTGTCCTGGAGATGAGGGCAGTGCTTTTAGTGTTGAGAGCCTTCCACCCTGTCCTACCTCCGGGGACGGTAGCCATTCAATCAGACAACATGTCTGTAGTCTGGTATATAAACAAACAGGGAGGGACCTGATCCTACCCCGTTTGTTGCGAGGCCATGAGGGTTTGGGAGTGGGCCATATCCACCAGCCGGTTTTTTATAGCAACGCATATCCCGGGACGCTCCAACATTCTAGCGGACAGTCTCAGCAGGGCAATCCTTCTGTCTTACAAGTGGTCTCTGAAACAATCAGTGGTGGAGAAGATCTTCCTTGTTTGGGGTGAACCTTGCTGCGATCTCTTTGCATCTCCTTCCAGCATGAAGTGCAGCAATGTCTAAGCTCTGATCCCCCCTCCGGGGGATGTCCCCTGGGATGTTCTAGTCCATGCTTGGCCTCCCGGGCTACTGTATGCTTATCCCCCATTACCTCTTATTCCAAAGTTCCTTCAGAGAGCTTGCCGGCTGCAGTGCAAAGTCATTTTCATAGCTCCCTTCTGGCCTCTCAGTGTGTGGTTTCCCTTCCTATGGTCTCACCTGTTGGCTCCTCCATGGACTCTAGATCCATGTCCGGATCTAATTTCTCACCCGTCGGGCATGCCCCTGCCCAACCTGGACAGTCTCAAGCTGATGGCGTGGCTGCTCCAGGTCCCATGATCATCAGGACTCCCGGACCTTCGTCCCCTGTTAAGAATATTCTGGTAGCTTCTCTTATAGCATCCACTAGGAAACTCTACAATAGCAAGTGGAGACGTTTTTGCGTTTGGGCCTCTCAATGCAATCAGAACCCATTTACAGCCCCCATTCCAGTCATACTGGATTTTTTGGCGGATCTTTTTCTATTGGGTGCAAGTGCTTCCACCATCAAGGTTCAACTGGCTGCTATTTCTAATTTTCATGTAGGTGAAAATAAGGTTGCTCTGGCTTCTGCCAAACTGTGCAAAGCTTTCCTGAAGGGCACTTTTTTATTGTGACCACCAGTTAAAGAAACGGTGCCCCCTGGGATCTGACTTTAGTCCTTCAAGCTTTGACTTCTCCCCCTTTCGAGCCAGCCGGTTCAGTTCCAATGAAGTTTTTGTCATGGAAGACAGCATTCTTGGTTGCCATCACTTCAGCTAAAAGAGTTTCAGAGTTGCAGGCCTTATCCTCCTTGCCACCCTATTTGGTTTTCCACAAGGATAGGATTTCGCTGTGTACCAACCCTTCTTTTCTTTCCAAGGTGTCCTCAGCAGCCAATATCAGTCAATCTATAAATTTGCCTGTCTTCTTCCCAAATTTCCAAAATAGAGGTGAACGTAAGCTTCATTTATTGGATGTCCATAAACAGCTACATTTTTACCTCCATAGGACTAAACCCTTCCGGAAGTCGGATCAATTGTTTGTCTCTTTTTCTAAACCATTTTTGGGCAAAGCAGTTTCGAAAGTGTCCTTAGCAAGGTGGATCACTCTTTGTATTGCACAAGTTTATAAAGACAAAGGTTTATCTCCTCCTGGTGTATTGAAGCCTCATTCCACTAGGGCAATGGCCACTCCTGCAGCTTTCTGGTCAAGAGTTCGATTAGACGATATCTGTGCGGCGGCGACTTGGGCCAGTTCGCACACATTCATCTCTCATTATAAATTGGATCTTATTTCTAGAGGGAGAGCATCCTTTGGCTCTGCGGTGCTCAGAAATATCTTTCCATGAGGGCCTCCCAGGAATACTAGTAGCTGGGGACTCTGTCCAATATGTGCAGAAAGAATGAAGTTAACTACTTCAGATATAGAAGTTATGTACTTACCATAATGTTCCATCTGAGTAGTTAGACTTCATTCTTCTGCACCTTCCCTCCCTCCATCCCCCTCACTCTTCAGGTTTGTCCTGTTTTGAATTGTGGTTATGTTGCCATTTAGTGACAGCAAACTCGATCTGGGGCTAGATAGGAAGAAGTGATGTAATATAGGTAAGGAAGAAGCTTGGAGCTCGGAGCTGATTTTTGAGAAGTTTGCCAGCTCGGATCCGTATACCCATATGTGCAGAAGAATGAAGTCTTAACTACACAGATGGAACATTATGGTAAGGACATAACTTCTATTTAAGTTCATACCTTACTTGGCTAGCTAGTTGATTAATAGTTATTTCCATTTTATCTTGCTAACTTGCATAAGAAGCTAAAAATTGCCGAATAATTTGATTTTTACATCGCCTTAAGCATGGACTGTCTTGTCTTCCCATACAATTCATTGTTTGTTCTTCCTGTGTGAAACAATTAAGCTGATGTTGATCTTTCATCTGTATTTATTTTTTGAGCAAAACTGTTATTTCAGTACACTAAAATGATTAATAACTGGTTGACAACATGCTGTACATATGGGCATAATACGATTATTAGACACCTTGAGTGGGGTTCCATAGTCACTAAAACAAAGATGAGAAAATGCCTCTATGAAACCAGTTTACACCTAATAAAATAGATGATAGGACATAATTTCATGCAACAAGTTTTGAGATATGAAATTTGATTTTTCGTTTCTGGGAGTCAGAAAAATGTTGTCTGCAGTAAGTGTCTAGTGGAGGTTGGTCAGTTAGTGTGATGGAGATAATCTCCAGTTCAAAGACAAGTAAAGCCACATAAAGAAACACTTAATTAGCAGCTACCACAACTCTGAATGAGACTCTGTGCTGTTAGACCAGACCTCACTAGTGCTCTCCCTACCAGCCTATGCTTTGCAGTACCATAGGCGCATGTACACACACACATACACACACACACACACACAACTGCAATGAAGCAGTCACTCACATTCACAGAAACATTCACTCATACACCTACATGCTTTCAGCACATGCGCACAGACGCACACCAAGATGGCTTCCAGTGCTTCACTCCCATTGGGTGACCATCCATACAAACACACTCACATATGTATGCCTTTACAAAGACACACATACACACACAAAAAAACACTTATCAACTTCAAACAATGACTAGTGCAAAAAAAATAGTAAGTGGACTGAAGCAGTTATAATCATGCATTCTTCAATTTAAAGGTTGCTCTTAAAATGTAGTGACCCTGATATCACTAACATTTTAAAGCAAAGTAGTAAATTAGATAGCATGCAGTACTCTGAGTGGGAATTCTAAATAATAATGTCCTTTGGCTAAACCACAGAGCACTTAATGTTTTACACTTTCCAATTTAATTTGCATATTTGTGATCTCAGTCCTTTAGTGCATGTCCCTTACTCGGGTATTATTCATGTAGTAAGGTAAATTTGTGAACCTTAAACTATTAGGTGAGTCTCCCCTTTTTGTTTGTATTGAAAAAAATGTTGAAGCATTATAACCTCCCATGGTAATGTAATACGAAGACTGAAAAGTCACATTTTCTGTTTCTTTTTTTCTGTATTTAGTACCTGTTTGGCCATCAGTTGACTGCATTATCTTTGTTGTATTATAGAGTGTAGTAGTGGTTAAATGTTGTCTTACTGCTTTGTCCTTCAAGCTTTGATTTCATTACTTTGTTAATCTTAGAAAATAAACCATTTTGCTTTGGTAAAGTTTAAAGAGTTGCTATGTATGATGAATCACAATTTAGTTAGTTCAGGGCATTTTCAGAGTTGCTCATTGCGTTCTAGTTTGACACATTCTAAAGATGTAACCGTGACTCTAATCAGAGAACCAGACAGCAGTAACGCAAACTCTCTTGGGGTTTTACAGTACAGTGCAGTTTAAATAATAATTAAGTGTCTTAGCTGTTGCTTCATCCACTGTAAATAATGGTGCTCTGAGAACCTGATGTAAATTGAGCTGTTCTGTACCCTCCTAGTTCCTTCTCATAGTGCCCTTTGAGCTTCACTGTCAAGGCCAACATGAATTGTAATTCCTCATGAGGAGTATAACTTCATTTATTACAACTGCCTGATCATTTATGTATGTTTAAAGTGACTCCAAGGTTATTTTCCTAAGGAGCAACCTGACCTAGATCAGAATTTAGGATGCAGTTGTACTGCTTATGTAAGCCAAATGAATTACATTGCATTCATTTATGTTTAGTTCAGTTTTCTTTGCAGCACATCACTTTTTTTCACACTTGTCCTTTGTCTCCTAGAATATTCATCATTACCTATCACTGCTGTGTTGCTGTCACACTTGTCTCTGACTCTCTGAACTCTTTTATATAGGTTTAGATATTTTAAAATGAAGTTAAAGAAATTCATCTACACAACCAATCATATAAAACTACACCAAACATTTCAGTCTGACAAACATGTACTCTATGTTGCACTCAATCAGATTTGTAGACATAAAGGCAGCTAAGCAACTTAGTTGTCTGTGTGTTCACCACCAGATTCTGTAATTTTGCTTTGTTTTTCCAGCTAGTAAGTAGATCAGTTAATGCTTTCAGAAACGTCTGCATATATTAAAACTGCATTAATGCAAATGAGCTCCATTGTTTCTTCTGATAAAAGATGAGTTAGTTATGTACTGGTGATCAAGCTAAAAATGTAACTGAGGCCTAAAGTTATGAACTTGTTTCTGTTTCTTTTACATATTGTGCTACATTTTCCTACAGGTGATATATTTACAGATCTATAATAATATTTTTATAGATTAGTACTAGGTCAGCATTGTTTTTCCTGTGTGATGCTAGCTGACTTTCATATGGGTGTGAGTTTAGTATATTCCTCAACATAACAGGACTTACTGAGTAATACTTTCAGGCTCAGAAATATTCATTGCAGTCTCTTATTCTTGCTCATTTTATAAATTTCTACTTCTTTTGGTCAAAGGTTGTTTACTATAAAGCAATATCTTGTCTTTGTGTGTATTTTTCTGAGATATTTGCATTGTGAGCAGAAATTGTGTTCTAATTTAACATCACTTTGTCCCTGTTCACTTCAAATACTCTGTACATTTGTACTATGTCTTAGTTGGTTCCTTTTTTATTAAACTGTATTGCTTTCAAGTTTGGTTTCAATCATACTTGATTATTGATTTGATTTCATCTATTTTTACTGTATTTGCCTTTGGCCTGAGTGTCATCTGAAAAGAGTCAGATTCGGATGTTATCAAATAAACAATAAATAAATACTTCTGTTTGAGTTCAGTTGCTCTGAAACACATTGTGAATGTCAATTTAAATCATTCTAATTTATTTTAAATGTTAGCATGTCATGACTTTACAGTTGCCTGCAAAAAAACAAAGTATTGACGTTGTGTGTGTTCTTGTAAAGGCACTGGCTTTTTGAAGTGGCTTACTTATATCACTGAAAATATTTTCTGTGATCCTTTGTGTTTTTAAGTAATTTATTGGTTAAAAAAAACATTACATTTCCCTAAGTGATTATTTTACATTTCTATTTCAAGGATTTGTAGTTTACACCATTTTAAGAGAATTTTATTTTTTGAAATAATATGAATTGCCCCATTTTCTTTGGAGCAGGTCTCCATTTATGCTACATGTTTTGTAATCTAACTCAAATCTGTATATAAATTTATTAAGTTTAAGTTGAAAAAATGGATCACTTTTTCTTCCATAGTTTATTTGGTTACATCTTTTATCCAGTCAGAGTTCTCTACTTTTTAGAGCTCTGTAGAAGTCACCTTTGTTACAGTGGAAAGGTCTCCTGATAGATATCATAATGTTGCCACAAGTGTTTTGTAGTAAGGCTGTTGCAATTTGCTGCAGTGTCTTTTTTGCTATCCAGTCATTGATAGTTCTATCTGTCTCTGATTGTTTTCATTGTTACTAAACTAGCCCTGAGTGTAGTCAGTTATACATTCGGGTAATTTATCTTGCTTTAAAGTTTAAAAATGTTTACCCAAGTAGTTTAATGGAAGAAAAGTATGGGGGAAACAGGGCAACAGAAATGGACAGAAGGGTACTGTAATGCAGACAGATATTTCTTATAAAGAGTTGAAACAGTGTGTAAGGAAAGTATTTCTGTTCTACAGAACACTATACTGTAAAACTATAGATGGTAACCATTTGAAATACGGAAACTGAATGGTCAAAAGAACAGACTTACATAAACTAAGTCCAAGCTGCCATTTCTCAGAATATTCCTTTTTCTCTGAGGTATGGCAATCTCTGAATTGTTTTATATATATATATATATATGTTCAAGGGGTTTGGGGGGACTTGTGTCCCACATGTGGGGGGGTGCAGGGGGGCTTGATCCCCCACAAAAAGAAGTTTAAAGGAGAAGAATGATTTTCAAGATTCACTCCTCATCTGTTGTCAGTCTTTTTTTTCCATCTTGTTGGGACTTGGCATTATATTCTGCTAGAATTCCAGACCCAACACCTTGTTTCTGACTGTTGGGATCTGTAGCTTTGAAAAGGATTTGTATGGGCTTATATGACAAGCTAAGCATTTCTGAAGTGTTTTTTTAGTAATTTCTTTCGTACACCAAAACTGTGTGACCTTGAAGTATATATGTATTACGAAGAGGGAGTGAGGGTCATAACACCCACTTACAATTTGCCTCTGCAGCAAACAGTTTGAGTCATGGATTTCCATTCATTTGGTTTCTGTCAAATGAAGATTAATCCTTCAGCATTCAGGCAAATTAAACAGAAGCATTTCTACAGCCGCTAAGGCAAACATGCTTAAAAAGACAAAGGAAGAAAAAACTGGTCCAGCATAGTTCCACAAGTGTCTGGCAGGCTGCATGAAATATTTGTTACCTTGCTTAGTCTGTATAAACCACCTGGTCATGCATTTTGAAATATACGTGAAATGAATCTTACTTTTCTAACACTCCGTTGTCTGTTACTGATGTCTCTGCTCATGGTTTCTTCCCTTTACTGCTTTGTTTTACTAATCGGTTTCTTACTGAACCGTAAGCTGTAATCAGAAGTTGCATTACAACAGGGTTCATTTCTTCCTTCTGCTTCCACCTCCTCCCGTGTTAATATTTTCTAGACAGTCGAACTCTTAAGAACTCTTTCGCTGTCTTTCTTTTCTGTTTCTACTACATTTTGACAAAACAAACGAGTTATTAAAAGAAGAGCATGAAAATGCTCATGTTAATTCAGAATTCATTTTTGTTGTCATAAGAACTAACGGTTAAAGAAGATCCATTTTTGAGAGGAAAAAAACACATAGGCATTTATCAATAAAGCGATTGCCTGAGAAGTCAAAAATTATGTCATCAATTAATGGAATTTTAAATAAAGTTCACAAAAAATTGGGAAATTGATGTAAAGTGCTAAAAAGGTGTCACCTTACTATTAAAAGCATTCATCTTCATCACCATATTCTGCTATATATCCAGACCCACCCCCTTATGTATAATTACTCTGACTATAAGTATATATTTTCATTCACTGATTTTTGTTAATCATGTTATTGAACAAGCACAACTAAACACAGATATTCAGTAATGAAAGATTAATTACACGTGTATGAGTATCGTTGTAACAGATGGATTATAGGCTTTCACAAGCTTCCTTTTCAAGAGTTCAGACAGTGCTTGGAATCCTTAGAACATGGTTCCCCTTCCTCAGAGCTGCAGTAAGTTGTCCTTCTAAGGACAACAGTTCCAGCTTGTACACATTTAGAGATTATACGTCCTACACACTTCATGTGGCCCCCTCACTCTTTAAAAATTCAAACCATTTAATTCATAGCCTTTTTAAGCTGAGAAAAGTGACATAACCCCCCATTTTTCCTGCCATGTTTTCATAGGGTGCTTGCAGTGAGTGCTGTTTGAGCTACTAGTGATGGAAGGCTTTGGGTATAAATATACATGTCGTGTGACTGGTGCTGTATGCATCACAGATCGTGCTGAATGAAGGAATGTCTGAGCACATTCTGCAGTTCTCGGCAAAAAAGAAAAGATCAATGAGTTAATTGAAAGGAAGAGGGAGAGCGCATTCTTCAGAATATCATTTCAATAAGACCAATATTCCTGAGGACTGCACTTCCATTATCAGTGACCCTGTTTGCTGAGCAATGAAAAACGAGTGATCGATCTAAATTTAGAAGCAGCTTTCTAATTAAGTAAATAGTGCGGTACCACAAAGGAAAAGAGAGAGAAGTCATTTCCTGTACAGTTCTAGTCTATCTGCTGTGATTAATACTGCAGCTGTTTTTGTTCTGAAACACAAGGAATACACACTGCATCTTAGCATGTTTTCTTAATTCCAGATAAATTGATGAATAATGAAATATGGTCATCTTGATACTAAACTGATAAAGAGCTGTGATCATATGATTACTGCACTGTCCACTGGCCATTCTGCTTCAGAATCAGCCTCATATAATTGCCTTTGTTTTGACATGCCATGTCTCCATTTTTCCACGTGCCACAAACACACCTTTCCATGCTTTTCCTACTTCCACGTCTGTAATTATTCTTCTTCACAGCTCCATTTGCTGTAGTGCATCCCTCAGGAATTTGTTCCATATTTCTACCACCCTTTGCACCAAGAATGATTTTCTGAGTTTCTTTCTAAACTTCCTCACACTAGCTTTACACAAAATGCCCTACTGTGTGTAATGTTCAAGTAATTCTTTTCCTAATATGAAGTTTTCATACCTGTAGTGGCCTCTTCCCCTTTTCATTTTACCGGTCTCATTTTATTCACGCTTCCTGTCCATCCATGGAAGGTTTTACATCTGGGCTTCCGTAATGCGGGTAAGTTTCTATATGAAGTTCACTGTCACTTACCCCTTAGTCTTGCCTGTGTTATGAGAATGCCTAGATAACATTGCATTCAATTAACTGTTAGTCCTACAAGTACTGTAAATTGAACCTTCTTTTGGAGCATAAGGCTATAAACTTTCATATGGCATTAGTTTCTAGACATTTAAAAGAAAAAATTTGAACTGTTAGCTTTAACAGCTTTTCCTTCTTCCCACAGCATTATTCTACCTGTCCCTTGTAGGACTGCTCAAACTTGTACTTTTTTTAAATATTAAGTATAAAAAATATAGGGCCAGCACCAAATGGAAGTTGCCAAATTAGTGTAAATGTATTAAATAGACATATCCAGGCAACTAAAGGTGTAAAACACCCCCAGTAACACATAAAATTGCTCTAGAAAAAGCAAGCACTTTTTTAAATATTACCTAATTAAAAGTTGAGGCAGAAACTGCTGAGTTCAAATAATACTGTAAGTTCACCATTAGCATACATGGAGGCATATGTAGGAGAGGCTGTACTACAATAGAGACCAGATGGCTTAATGGTTAAGGTCTTCGCCTCCCATGCACAAGGTACAAGGTTCGATCCTGACCTCTGACCAATTCCTGTTTGGAGTTTGCATGTTCTCCCTTTGTCTCTGTGTGGTTTCTCCCATGTCTGGAAAACATGCTGAGTGTTTTCATCTCAGACTCGTCAATGAATGGAGCTGTGGGCAGCAGCACAGACTCTACATGGTGCCTTATAGGGGGAAGAGTTGTTCAGACCAACCGCTTTGGGCATCTACTGTGGTGCGCAGTATCCTCATGATAGGAGAACACGGATCACAGACTGCATGCTGTGGCAGGGTTACTCATTTTATGTTGTAAAATATGGCTCTAGGTGATTCAGTCATGTTGACTAATGTTGACAAAAATGGACATGGTAGTTACTGGTGATAAGTGGGTTGAGGACCCGGCCTACTCTGACCCATGCCAGGGACCCTTGCTAATGGTGGGAGGGGTATATGTGCCCTTATTGGCCAGTGTGTGCCTGCCCTAAAGCCCAGCAGCCCTGGGTCAATAAGCTACTGCTGGCTGGTGTCTAGTTGCCCAGCCTGGGTTACCTGGGATAGCTCTGTTGAGCGAACGTTGGATGTAAAACCAACCAACACGCCAAACATGAACTGAGAATTGCTACGCTTAATGTAGGTTCACTGACAGGACGCAACTTGGAAGTGAATGACATGATGATACAGAGGAAGCTGGACATCCTACGATGTCCAATGGATGAGATGTAAGCCACTTGGCTTGGGATCCAGACTCTACTACTCAGGTGGGGGGGGGCAGGCTAGAAATGGTGTAGTAATTGTGAGAGAGAGGCTTCAGAAGGCAGGGAGGGATGTCATCAGAATTAATGACAGACTCATGGCAATCAGACTCCAGTGTAATGATAGGGTAGTATTCATAATCTCAGCCTATTCCCCACAGCAGGGTTGTGATAGTGAGGAAAAGAATGCATTCAGACAGCAGTTGCAGGACCTACTAGATAAATCAGGACAACATGAATTGGTGTTGTTAATGGGTGACTTGAATGCACATATCGGGACAGACAGAACAGGACATGAGGACTGCCTGGGTCCACATGGGTGGGGCAACAGGAATATAGAAGGAGAAGCCATGCTAGACTTCTGTCTGGTAAATGGCTTGATAGTAGCCAACAGATGGTTCAGAAAGAGAGACAGTCACAAGATCACATACAAGAGTAGCCAACATGCAACTCAGGTAGACTTTCTCCTAGTAAGGAAAAGGCACTGGAGTAGAATCCATGATTGCAAAGTCATCCCCAGTGAAACGGTCTGGCCACAGCATAAACCATTAGTTGCCACAATCAGCTGCAAACAGTGGTCAGAGAAGGCTCTAAGGTCAATAGAGACCAGACTGAAGGCCTAGAAGTTGACTGGAGAGAAAGTACAGCAGTTCAGGGCTCTAGCACCCCAAGAAGAGGAGGAAATAGGTGGAGTTGAAGAAGAGTGGCAGCGCCTAACATCAGCATGTGTTATGACTGAGAAAAGATATGTGGCTGAGCCAGGTATGGAAATAAGGTACATAAGGAAAGCTGGTGGTGGAATGCAGAAGTCCAGGAAGTCAACAAAAGAAAGAAGGAGTGCAGGAAGAAGTGGGAGATAGAAAAGACTGACCAGATTAGGAAAGACTACTGGTTGGCTAACAAAGAAGCTAAGAAAGAATAGGGCATCAGAGGCACTGTACCATCTTCTGGAAAGTGACTCAGTAAGGGCCACAAAGGAACTATACCAGGTTGCAAGGCAAAGACAGAAAGATAAAGAAGATAGTCAAACACCCTTCATAAGGGATGCCAGCAACAACCTGCTGACCAATCCACAGGACATCAAAGGCAGATGGAAGGAGTATTTCCAGCAGCTTCTGAATGAATAAAACCCCACAGAAGCTGTACTGCCCCAGAAACAGCCTATGATGAGAGAAGAAGAGGAGCTCACCTTAGAAGAGGTAAGAACAGCAATAAGGAAGATGAAGTCAGGGAAAGCAGCAGGCTCAGATGAGGTCATTACAGATATGATATATATTGTGGCTGAGATAGGGAAGTAATGGCTCCTGAGGATACTAATAGCCGTGTGGAGAGAAAGGCATATCCCAGATGACTGGAGAATAAGTATACTCATGCCAGTGTACATAAACAAAGGGGACATAAACAACTATGGGCAGTATAGAGGCATCAAACTCCTAACAGATTGCATGAAAGTTCTGGAGAGGGTGACTGATAAATGGATATGAAGAGTAGTAGAATGTAAGATGGGAGATGAGCAGTTTGGATTCAGATCAGGATGCAGCACAATTGACCCGATGTTTGCATTGTGATAGATACTTCAGAAGAAGCTAGAGATGAGGAGAGAGTCCAACTGGGCATTCCTAGACTTGGAGAAAGCATATGACAAGGTCCCAAGAAAGCTGATCTGGGCAGTACTGCGGTGGTTTGAAGTCCCAGAAACATTGGTAGAATTAGTGCAGGCTATGTAGAAGGACCCAGTGACTCAAGTACAAACAGCGTTCTGCCTCACAGAGGGGTTCCCAGTGGGAGTGGATGTACACCAGGGTTCAGCTCTGAGCCCAATGCTGTTCATACTGGTGATGCACTACATTAGCAGCCATGTTGGAGGAGACAGATCAACAAAGCTGCTGTACGCAGATGATGTGACAGTATAGGCAGACTCTAGGCTAGTACTTCAGCAAAGGATAGAAGAATGGAATGCAAATCTGAAGGCACATGGGATGAAGCTAAGCACAGATAAGATGGTGGTGATGGCAGTAAATTGGGGAACTCAGAAGAAGCTGAGAATAGAGATAGAAGGGAATATAGTCGAACAGGTAAACTGCTTCAATTGTCTGGGGGGGGGGGGTTGAGGAGAAGGTTAGTCAGAACGAAGAGGTCATAGCTAGAATCAGAAGGGCTGCAGCCACCTGGCATAGAATATTAGGTGTAGTCTATGACAGAAGAATGGCAAAGAAGCTGAAGAGTAAGATGTACAAGATAGTGGTGTGACCAGTACTACTGTATGGTACAGAAACCTGGGCAGTAAAGACAGAACAGTTGAAGAAGCTAGAGGTGATGGAAATAAAGTGCCTAAGAAAGGTGGTAAGATGCCTAATGTGGGACAGACAAAGAAATGAGGACGTAAGAACATAAGACAAAGTAGCTCCAATTGTAGAAAATCTTAAAGAGAACAGATTACGGTGGTTTGGTCACATGTGTAGAATAGCAGAAGACAATCTGGTGAAGTAGATTTGGGACAGACAGGAAGAAGGTAAGAGGAAACAAGGATGTCCAGCAAAGAGGTGGATGGATTGTGTGAAAGAAGATCTGTGACAGTCAGGTATGAGTATTAAAGAAGGCAAGAGTGTGGCACTGAACCAAGAGAGCTGGTGACAGTTAACACAATACCCCGACCCCATGTAGAAAATAGGAAAAAAGGGGGCTGAGGATGATGATGATGACTGTACTATACTTATGGAGACGTGTACAGGAGAAAGGGGGTGATGATATTTATGGAGTTGTATGCAGGAGAGATGGCAATGTAAAACATTATCCAAAGCAATAGCTAAAGGATACATTTCTGAATCTGTATCCTAGTATTATATTAGAAATCAAAGTCTTACACTTTCCTTCATAGTAGGAATTACATGCAAAATGCTTTCAGTAGATCTAAACGTTACCATTTATACTATCGTGTTTTAGTGGAGGCAGTGTGGAGGAAAACTGCATTATTTATATCTGTTTATAAGAATATTTACATAGAAATGTGAGTTATGAAATTAGCTCTCTCATAAAAGCCTATCAAGTATGCTGCAGACTCTGTTTAGTATTTCCTACCACAGAAGTAACAAAAGCACTCAGATAACACACATAAAAAAGTGCCGCATTTATGACGGTGAAAAAGATCAGCAGTGTTCTGAAACCTGCATAACGTAAACAGATTATAATATCAGCTATGTCAGTAGTGTCATCTTTCACTAATCCTACAGAAAGCAGAGAGATTTAAACTACACTCTTTTAAAATAAAAACAAAATGTAGTAAACAGTTGTGGGACATGATCTGCATATCAGCATTATATAGTTTTATATACAGAGTCTCTTTTTGTAGCTTGCAGCCACATGCATAGCTATTTTTTTGTTATTTATGTATTTAATTTAATTTAACTTAATTAATTGTATTTGTTGATTGGTTAAGCCCATTAAGCATACATACCTCTTTTCAGGGCTGACCCAAGAGAGTGCTGTCAGGTTAACTGACTTGCACAATCACACAGTAGGAAGGGAGACAGAGAATCAACTCCAGGAGAACAGGATGAAGCTCATTTAATATAGAAGATTAAAGTTATAAACCTCCAAACTTTGGCCAAATCTACATTCAAGTTATTGCTAAACTTTAAAAGGCCAGTATGTGGCTGAACCCACATTCAAGGTGTTAAACTAAAAAGGCCAGCCTTTGGCCTAGTTGTTGAGGAAATGTCTTTTTTACTCCAGCCTTCATTCAGTTACTGCATCACCTTACAAATTAACATTTTTTTCAAAGCTATTCCATGCAACCCTTTATCCACAGCTGTGTTACAGAGAAAAGGATTGATGTCTTACCTCATACTGCTTGCCTTTTGTTATTCAGTGTGATAAGATAGTCATTATTAATTTTTCTCATAATATGACATAAAGTAGTTGTCATTTTGGACATGGGTAAGTACTGTACTGTCAGTTTACAGACCATTTCAAGCCAAGCCAGTAAGCTATATTAACTGTACTACTATTTTTTTATATAACCATTCTGTCATTAATTTAAAGTTCCCAATATTAATTAGTTTCTGATTGTTGTTTTGTTGTACTGCATTTCTGACTATCCATGAATTATCTTCTTTAAGAATATCAAATGATTATAAAATTAATGTGTTACATATGACCCTTCTACCTTTGGCTCAGGCCAGAGGTTCATAAGTAAGTACTAGGCTAGCGCTGCCCATTTTAAGCCTAGCCAGTTTCCATTTTGGTTCCCAAATTAACCTACCCCTTTTAGTTAGAGATTGTTCTTACCTAGCCAATGGTCAAAAATTCTATATTATTCCTAATGAGAATAACTGGGATCATAGCATAGATAATACTAGGGGACCCATGCATGGAATAAATTATTTAGGAGATGCTTCTGTCCATTAGTAGTACAGGGGTTAGTCCTGTGGTAGATTTTCTGTTTCCCACCCATAGATCCAAGCTGTGCTTGAATATGCACAAGGATGAGCTTTGTTTTACATGGATATGTGGACGGGGAGTCTGTGGTAGAGCAGTGGTATCCTCTGTAACATGCATCGTTCCTCCAAACTGTTTTGCTGATGTTGCATAAGAGGTTTAGACCCCCTAGACCGAGTATTTCTGATGCCACTGACTCGCTGAGGTACAGTAAATCTATCAGTAATGGATCAGAGGGATGCCTTGTATTCCAGAAATAGGTCACCTCTTAGTCTGTAGAATGCAGAATACAGTGACAGGCCTTTGAGTTGGTCCATATATGACATATTGTTTAAGCCTCTTATTCTTTAAGTAAGGTATCTCTGTGAGCACTCCAGTTGTTGCATGCATCTGGACAGATGCATGCCAAAGAGAGCAATATACTCAGTGACTGGCCTAATGACGGCTAAGTAAAGAGGGCAATCCCTTTGTTTACAAGCTGTGCAACATAGAAGGACTTTTAACGAATGTGTCCATTGTTGTAACAAAGTTTAATCACTGTCCACATAAGTTACCAAGTCCAGATCTGGGTCAACTCTTAGGGGCATTTTGTCAATGTGATAGTTCGGTGGGGTAGATGACTACCCAAATTATATAATAATGCTATGAAAAGACTATAGTGAACTAAGGAGGAGTGAACATAGTAGGGTTATAGAATTATGTGATGCCTCATAGTGAAAGGCATTTACAACAGCTTTTATATAAAAATTTCTTGAGTTGATGTCTAAAATTGGGGAAGCAAGCAATGTCTCTTAGGTTTATAAGGTGTGATTCCCAGGTCTGAGATGCCATTTCTGAGAAGCTGCTGTTGATGGCATGGAGTTTTTTTTTGTCTGGTAGAAGGGGAAGAAGGATTGTGATATAAGGTTGTAGGATGTGGTTGTCAGAGAGTAATCTAGAAAAATTGAAGGAGATTTGGTGTAAGAGTTTGTGGATTAGGTTGGTTCAAAGGAGTGTGCATCTCTCTCTTATGGCAAACCGTTTTGATTTAATTAGTACTAAGCAGTGTTTTCTTTGGCAGGGGCTAATGTGATGACTCTACTGACTTGACTGGCTGGAGCTTGGAAAGATTGGTGCTTTTTCTGTGAGTCATTGGCAATAATAGTGAGGCTGTATTCTGACATGGCAGAACTCCTTTTTCAGTTGCTAGTCTACCTTCATTGTTACAGGACACTGCCTGAAGCCAATTACTCTTACTACAGGCTATATAAATTAGACACTGTAGCCCCACTTAGGCCATATTACCTTTTTTGCTTCATCTCATTGTCTTGTTTTGTTTTTGAGACGCGGCCCAAGTCAAATAGAAACAGCTGCACAAAAGATGTGCAGCTAAAATTCCACATACATTCTTTTTCTTTTTCACAACAATGTCGTGTAGTGCGCCAGGTCCCTTTTTACGTGGAGGCGCAATGAAATGCACATCACAATAATGTCATCTACATAAGTAAGATGTGAAAATATATGTGCAGTCTGTTTATATATAAATGTCTTAAAATATGACAGAAGGTAAAGACTAACGCAAATGAACGCATTCAGCCACAATGGCATGTCAGCCATAGTTGACATAAGGAATTTATGTATGTGGCAACTGGCAAACTGAAGAACATTCTGTACTATAATTTAATAAGGATGATCATAGCATGTTTTAATTCAAAAATAAAATTCAAATCATTTGAGTGCAGTGGCAAGAGTTATGAAATAAGGGAAAAGTTTATAATAAGCTGGATAAACAGATTAGTCAAGAATGTGAGACTTGGTAACTAAGACAGAATGAGCTAAGGAGAAGACTGGATAGTAGCTGAAGGACATGTAAACATTAGTGTATTATAGTGAGTATAAAGTTCAAATGTCTAAAGTGATTTAAATTTAATAACAAATATAGACTTCAACAGAAAGAACTGAAGTAATAAAACCAGTGTGCTTGGCTTAAAAGATTGAAATTTATTTTAAATGCAGCATTGCAGATGTAGCTGAGTTAGCTCATGAGGAATGACTCAAAAATTGCTTGGCTGAAAAATAACTAAATGTGCTTCACAATAAAACATATATTTATTCACACTTTGTTGACTAGGTTAGTCCCTCAAGGCCAAAAGCTTCTTTTTATGGGAAACCCAATACGGTATTCATACTAACTAGTGGAAATTTGGTCAGGGCAGCAGGAAACTTACCCTTCTATTTTCACTAAGTACCATACATCTGAGCTACCATCAACTCAGGCAGATGGGACTACAGTTTAATGTCTCATCCAAAGGATGGCACACTCAGTAGTGCAGCACCCCCCCCCCTTTTATGCTGCACTGTAGTGTCACTGATGGAAAAATTAATCCAACTACCTGATGTGGAACTAGAACCCACAGCCTTCTGCCTCAAGGGCAGTGTGTTACCTGTTGAACTAATGAAACTTTATGCACTGTGTCATCAAAGGATTCCATTTTAATAGCCAAGACTCTTTCTTATGCTAAATGCAGTGTTTAGCACAGGCTGGCTGTGCATGGAAACATTGGACCTCAAGTTAATACAGGCCTAAAGCAGTAATGGCTATAGCAGAAAGAGTAATCTCAGTACTTTATTCTTCTCTTCAAGCAGTCCAGCATTATTTTTTTCTATTTTTAGAGATATAGCAGTGTATTAGCTAGATAGACATTTAGTATACAGACAGATAATGCAGATACACACAGATTTTTCACCATCTGATATTATTCTTATTTAGACAGATAGAAAAACAGTTGTATGCAGATAGCTAGATATATAGACAGGCACTCAGATTGTTAGATAGGGAACTGCATGGATGAATAGGTAGATTGTTAATTCTATTAGTAAGGGAGCTGTTGCTCCCCTTTATCCCCCATCTGCACCTAGTATTTTTTTTAATTTGAAGGGGGGGTTGAAGGATCTTGTTTAAAAATTTTTGAGAGTTGGGGGATTGAAAGCATGCTTGCTGTCCCTTACAAATAGACTTGGCAAAAAGAAAGCCTGTCATACAGTCTTTGGAACTGTCCGAATAACATGGCAACTATCAAACTCCTCCACTGGTGGGAAATTCTGGTTGCTATGCAGATGATGTGTTTGTTTATTATTTTACTTATTTATACTTTGTTTACTGCAGTAGAATCACTAGGACAATGGCCAGGGGAGTCCCAAGGTAGTATTCATACTAACTTGGGGAGATTTGGCCGGACACAGGGGGACTTTTCTTACTCTTTTTGATAAGTGCCATGAGATGTTTTACATCCATCTGAGTTACTACCAGCTCAGTCAGATGGGTCCTCAGTTTAACGTCTCATCAGAAATACTGCAGTATCTGTATCAGAAAATTAGTCCAACTATGCGTTGTGGAAATAGAACATGCAGTCTTCCACACCAAAGTCAAGTGGCACTACCTGTTGAACTACTGATATAAACTAGCAGGGTCCACTGTTCTCCATTATACACCACTCAGAGTCTGGGCAGCAGCACATCTTTTGAAAAACTGAAATTTATATGTTCTCTTTAAATGTTCCAGAGGGATATGTGCTCTACCCTAGTAAACAGGTTAAAAATAAACTTCAATCTCTGTATGCTGAATTTCTCAACTTTATACACATTCATTGGAAGTCTGTCTTTGGTCCCAGTTTGCCAGGATTTTTTTTTGCTTTTAATCTGGCAAAATGTACATCAGGGCCTTTCTAATGTAGCCACTTCTGGTGGAGATAAACTTTTCATCTGATGGGTACTTCTATAGCTAAACAAGAACCATTGCAGTTTTGTTTGGCAGTCTTACCTTTCATTGTCTTTACCCTTTACCTAAGATCCTTTATAACCTTCTGTAAGATTAGCTGATACACAATAAAATGGTGTACCAGTGATGGGATGAACTCCACGTATCTCATGCAGTTTGCAAATTCTGTCCAGTGAAACCATATCTACCACACTGTCAAAACCAAGTTCCATGTGTATCTTAGCTTTTGTAACATATTATTTCTGCTGGTGATGGTCCTGTAATTTTCTGAGAAGTAATTATTTAACTAACCAAAAACTGTGGGAACATTGTTTCCACAGTCTCACCTTTTACTTTCTTCAAACCTTCCTTTGAAGCCTACAAAGCCCTCTCTTTTAGGCCCTTTGATTAAACAAGAAATGGAAATGCTGCAGTAGTGACATCACTTCATAAAGTTTGCAAATTCCACACTAGTGAAAAAGACCGATTGCTAGGCATTAAGATTTCCTGAATACTAAGTATTCAAAGACTTTCTTCTTTTGTTATGAAGTGACAGAGTTCATGGCATATCCATCCACTTTGAATGAGACTTTGTCAAAAAGAGAAGCATTTTGAAGGAAATACCAGCTGCTTCTGGTACTGAACTTTAGGACCTGGAGGATGTGCCCTTGTCTGAGGAGGCAGTACCAGAAGCAAATGGTGCAATTGGATCTATTTCTGTAGAAGAAGTCACTGTGGTGGCCAAACAACTGTTCAGTGCTTTGGCTATATGAACGAATGAGGTCCACCAAGGAATGCTGAAGGTGCTGGATGTTGTTGGGTGTTGTGCTTAACATACCTTTTTTAGTGTTGCACGGAAGGTAGGGGAAAGTATGTCTGGATTGGCAAACTGGGGTATTGATCCCCATTTTCAAAGAGTGTGGACAGGAAACCATTCTCATATTCTCGAGGGGAATATACTTCTAAGTCTAGCCTGGAATGGAAAGTGTAGAACAGTAACTCAGATTCTGTCCTGGCGATACAAAATTGGTGAACTCTTTGCCCTTGTATGGATGTTGGAGGGGTCATGGAAGTTTGCCAGTCTTGTGTGCATATCCTTTATTGATCCAGAGAAGGCATATTACTCAGTTCCCCAAACTGTATTGTGTGTATTACTGCAGCAATATTAGGTTTATGGCTACTGTTTGGTCCCTGTATTTGAGGAATGAATTTTTTTCCTGCATTCTTCATGTTAGGTCATGTGCAACTATTCATGTCCCCATCTTCACCTATGGTCATAAGCTTTTGTAGTGACTGAAAAGATGAGATCAGATACATGTGGGAAAAATGGGCTTATTATAAAGGGTTTCCTAAGCTAACCTTCTTTGAGTAAGGCTCTCGGCAGTCCAGGACGTTCTTGGAGATGAGTCACTACTGCTGTAGTCTGTTTAGAGCCAGTTGAGGTGGTTTATCCCTTGGTACCTCCCAAAGGAGGAGTACAAGGCACAGCTCCATGTGAGGAGGTCCTTGAGTGGATCCATGGGATACAGGAGTGATTTTGTTTCTCAGCTGCCTGAGAATGCCTTGGCATCCACCAGCAGATGGTAGAGACTGTAACTGGTGATAAGAGACTCTGATTGGTCCAGCTCAACTTGCTACCACCACAGCTTTTGCCAGGAAAAGTGGTTTCAAAAATAGATAGCTGGATGGAGCAGAAGAGTCCACATACAGTAGAGACCATTACTTCTCAGGCCATTCTGTTGGGTATGAAGGTACATTTGATGCAGGATCACCTCCATATCACGGACATAGGTGGTCCCTTCATAGTGACACAGAGTCCCTGTCAGCATCAGAGGTAAAGTTAGGCCACATCAATGGCCTAACTTTGGCTGCCAGGATGATAAGAGCTGTGATTGGCTCTCACCCCTCAAGGGACAAATGGGCTGGGGTCAGCTTTTGTCCCATAAGGAATAAATGGAACACATCATAGGGAGCTGATGGTTGGCAGGCAGTGAGGTAGAAAAAACAAAATACAAGTCAGTATTGTCATAGTCCTGCTGTCACAAGCGCATATCCACAACACCCCCCCCCCCCGCCCCCTGAATAGACAAGCAGGCATTGCCTCATCATTCTCCTCTTCCAGCATCTGGGCCACCAGTCAAACCCAGATCATCTGCCTTGTATCCAGCCTTCAGCCCTGTATACCACATGAGTAGTCTGCATCTGTGCATAGTCAGTACTTAACAAGGCTATGAAAACAAATGTAAATTATAATTATTTCAACTGTCTTGACATAGAAGCTGTAACACCTGTTAAGAGTTAGACTTTAGCCATTATTTATTCTATCCTCAAAAAAAAATTGTCAGGATGGCCGAGCAGTCTATGGCACTGTGTTCAGGTCGCAGTCTCCTTTGAACCTCCTGAACCTGGAACCTAACCAGAGATCTCCTCCTCCTCCTCATCATCTTCACTGTCAACCCTCTTTTTCCCATTTTCTACATGGGTCAGGTGTTGCATTAACTGTTGTCATCTCTCTTGATTCAATGCCATTCTCCTACCTTCTTTGACAGTCATGCCTGACTGCTGCAGGTCTTCTGTCCCACAATCCATCCATCATCTCTTTGCTGGATCCGCTTACTTCCTATTACCTTCACCAGATTTTTTTCTGCTTTCCTGTACATCTGCCCAGATCATTGCAATCTGTTCTCTTTGACCTTCTGCAATAAGAGCTACTTGGGTTTCTGCTCTGATGTTCTAATATCTTCTCCTGTCCCAGAGTGTGCATCGTACCACTCGTCTCATGCAGTTCTTCTCCATCACCTCTGCACTCCTCATCTGGTCTACCTGTACTGCCAACGTTTCTATACAGTAGTACAGGTCGCACCACTGTTTTGTACTTCTTACTTTTCAGCTTCTTTGGCATTTTTCTATCATACACTACCCCTGATACTCTGTGCCAACTAGCTGCTGCCCCTCGGATTGTAGCTTTGATATCCTCATTCAGATTTCCCTTCTCCTCAGCTATCCTTTCTCAGGAACATGAAGCTGTTAACCTGTTCCACTATTTTCCCTT
Source organism: Protopterus annectens (assembly GCF_019279795.1). Classification (NCBI taxonomy): domain Eukaryota; kingdom Metazoa; phylum Chordata; order Ceratodontiformes; family Protopteridae; genus Protopterus; species Protopterus annectens. Next base: position 552,364,855 of record NC_056751.1, on the reverse strand, counting down.
CTATCTCAGTGTTGAGCTTCTTCTGATATCCCCCATTTGCTGCCATTACAACTGTTTTATCTGTACTCAGTTTCATCACACGTACATTCAGTTTTGCATTCCATTCCCCTATTGTTTGTTGAAGTTCTTGTTCAGAGATGTAAAGAAGGGTTAATATAACCTCTCTCTTCCTGGAATCTGGTTCCTGATTATCTTATTGGCCTTGGCTTGAGCTTTCTCCATTTGTACCTGGGGTTAATTTCAACTGTTTCTACCACACCATGATATTTTTTTTCATGTCTGTGCTTTTCAGGTTTACTTCTGTCAGCTAATATCATAATTTGGGATTATTATTGCCTAGGTGAAACACTTTACACTTGCCTCCATTAAACCTTAGTTACCACATCTCTGATCACAGTGACAATCTTCTGTAGGCTCAGTGAAGGCTTGTTCCACCATCTTCTAATGTCCATTCTGTCTTCCACAGAAGGTTTGCACCTCACTATATCTCAAATAAGGATGTCAAAGAATGCTTGTCTTGGGGCCAACCCCAGTGTTGCCCCACTAATTACCGCCCTTTCCTTTGAGGAGGAACTGTGTCTGCTACTCTGTGTCCTGCCAAGCATCTTTGCTTATACTGACTTGTTCAATTTTTCTCCTATCTGTTAATTTTGCCTGTTGGCCTCAGTGAGCAGCTGAGTTAAAGATATTACTGTAATCAAAGTGCAGCTTTGACCAGCTTTCCTTTCTCAAGCGTCTGCATAACAAAGTAAAAAATGAGTCATTTTAAAGTAACATGTCCGTCTTTTCTGAAAACTTATGTTGGTTATCTTTAGTTTTGCTGTTGTCTAGGAATCAATTAGCTTTTTTCCTTGGGATCTTCTTTGACCTTCCCTGCTGCCAAAGTCAGATTTCTGGATCTAGAGTTTCTTGTGTCAATTCTAGTTCCTTCCTTGTGACATATCACAATCATGACTGCTGCTTTCCACTCTTCCAGAATGTTGCTGCTGCTGAGTGACAATTGGTAGAGTTCTAACCGAGATCTGTATGCATACCCATTGGGTTCTTTAGTACCCTGAGGTTATTCTTTCAGGATGTTGTACTATACTCTGTTTTCCCATAACTTCTTCAGTTGCCTTTTTGCAATTGTCCTTGACGTACAATTATCCTGTTAAAAGTTCATGATCTTCTCCCTTCCCCTCTCAAGTTGGCACGTTTTCTTCCCATCATCTGTTTCTGCAGTCCTCTCCTCTCCTTTCTTCTTTAAATCATAAAATGTCCTTTTGCTTGCATTCACAGCATCTTTAATGTGTATGTTAAACCACGGTGGCCTGTTTCTATTTTTAATGTTTTATTTATTTGTTACTGAGGTAAACTTGGCCTTAATAAGCTGTTTTCAGAGACAGCCTGGACTACAAATATAAATGCAGTGTGTGTGAGTGTGTGTGTGTATATATATATATATATATATATATATATATATATATATCTATACACACGTGTATATAATGCATATTTGTATTTAAATGTATATGTATAATATATGCACACACCTATACCGGAATGTTTAGAGTACTTTCAGAAAACTAAGATGGACAAAAAAATGTGTAAACTCTAAACAGACAGTAGCAAGAGGTCAGGACTGAACCAGAGACACAGACATTATGATAAAGAAATTTTAACTAGTGAAGCACTGTGCTGCCCTGCTCTTATCCTTCTTCCTTACATGATCTGTTTATACTGTCCCCTTTTTCACGGCTGTTTGGTTGTTTCCCAGTTTCCCACTCTGGTCTCAAAAAGTTCTCCTATCTCTATTCTGTTTTCTGCAGTCCCACCGTGTGATGCTGATTGTCATTTGTTGCTCTCACTCATGGTCACTCATTGTGAAGCTGATCATGGCATTGTCATTGTTGACCAGAGAGGCTTTTAGGTCTTCAAATCCTTATTTACAAAGTGTAGTTATCAGTACTTCAGTGTTCTTCACACCTTCCTGTACTAGATCACTATATCCTCTTGTGGTTTGGCCTCTTTCCACTTGGTGGATGAAGGAATGAACTGCTCATAAAATTTATTTTTCCTATCCTAAGATCTCATCTGTCCCTTTACTTCTTAGCCTTCACTGTTTCTTCATCTGTTAAAATAATTATTGCAGTAATGTCCCCAATTTTTTTGTGAGTTTGTTTCAATCCTGACAAAAGAGGAAAAGTTTGGGGAAGAATGTTAATAGCAGGAGTGTCTGAGATAGAGACATGCTTTAGATAAAAGTTTCCAAGGATAGTTCCAGGAGTAGTGTGATTATCCTTAGAGTAACAACAATCTTCTTCTTTATCTTTTGGCTGCTCCTGTTGGGGATCACAGTGGGTCATCGTTTTCCATTTCTTCTTGTCCTCTGCATCTTGCTCTGTCATGCCAGCTACCTGCATGTCCTCTCTCACTGCATCCATAAACCTTATTTTAGGTGTTCCTCTTTCCTGGCAGCTCCATCCTTAGCATCCTTTTCCCAATATACCCAGCATCCCTCCTCAGCACATGTCCAAACCATTGCAATCTCGCCTCTCTAGTTTTGTCTCCAAACCGTCCAACCTGAGCTGAACCTCTAATATACTCATTCTAATCCTGTTCATCCTCGTCACACCCAATGCAGATCTTAACATCTTTAACTCTTCCACATCCAGTTCTGACTCCTGTCTTTTCATCAGTGCCACCGTCTCCAACCGATATAACATAGCTGGTCTCACTACCATCTTGTAGACACTTTCCCTTTCACTCTTACTGGTACCAGTCTGTCACAAATCACTCCTGACACTCTTCTCCACCCACTTCATCCTGCCTGTCTCTCTTCTTTACCTCTCTTTCACACTCGCCATTACTCTAAACTGTTGATCCCAAGTATTTAAACTCATCCACCATCACCAGCTCTACTCTCTGCATCCTCGCTATTCCTCTGTCCTCCATCTCATTCACACACATATATTCTTAGTCCTGCTGACCTTCATTACTCTCCTCTCTGGAGTATATCCCCACCTCTCCAGGGTCTCCTCAGCTTGTTTCCTACTCTCACTCATCCACAATTGTAGTCCATGGGGACTCCTGTCTGATCTCTCCTGTCAACCTGTCCATCACCACTTCAAATAAGAAAGGGCTCAGAGCTGATCCTTGATGTAATCCCACCTCCACCTTGAGTGCATCCATCACTCCTATTGCAGATCTCACCACTGCCACACTGCCCTTGTACATATCCTGTACCACTCTTACATACATCTCTGCCATTCCTGACTCTTTCATACAGTACCACAACTCCTCCCTAGGCACCCTGTCATATGCTTTCTCTAAGTCCACAAAGACTCCGTGCAACTCCTTCTGACCTTCTCTATACTTCTCCATCATCACCCTCGGAGCAAACATCGCATCTCCCGGCATGAAACCATACTGCTGCTCACTAATCATCACCTCCCTTCTTACCCTAGCTTGCCCTAATCTTTCCCATACCTTCATGCTGTAGCTGCTCAGTTGTATCCCTCTGTAGTTACTACAGATCTGCACATCACCCTTATTCTTAAAACTCGGTACCAATATACTTCTAATCCATTCCTCAGGCATCCTTTCACTTTCCAAGATTTCGTTAAACAATGTGGTTAAAAACTCTACTGCCATCTCTCCTAAACACCTCCATGCTTCCACAGGTATGTCATCTGGATCAACAGCCTTTCTATTCTTCATCCTCTTCATAGCTGTCCTTACTTCCTCCTTGCTAATCTGTTGACTTCCTGGTTTACTATCCCCACATTATGCAATCTTCTCTCTCTCTCTCTCTCTCTCTCTTCATTCATCAGCCCTTGAAGTACTGTTTCCATCTGCTCAACACACACTCCTCACTTGTGAGTACATTTGCCTCCTTATCCTTTATCACCCTAACCTGCTGCACATCTTTCCCATCTCAGTCCCTGTGTCTGGCCAATCAGTACAGGCCCCTCTCTCCCTCCTTAGTGTCCAGCCTTTCATACAGCTCACCATAAGCCTTATCCTTAGCCTTCACCACCTCTCTGTTTGCCATACGCCTCATCTCCTTGTACTCATGTCTACTTTCTTCATCTCTCTGACAGTCCCACTTCTTCTTCACCATCCTCTTCCTCTGTCTCCCGTGCTTCCTCATTTCACCACCTGGTCTTCTTGTGCTCCTTCCTCTGTCCAAATGTCACACCAAACACCTTTCTAGCTGTCTCCGTTACCACCTCTGCTGTGGCCGCCCAGCATCTGGTAACTCTTCACTGACACCCAGTGCCCTTCTTAACTCTTCCACCAGCTCCACCTTACAGTCATCCTTTTTCAACTTCCACCATTTGATTCTTGGCACTGCCCTTGCTCTTTTCCCATTCTTCTTCATCACCAATGTCATCCTACAGACCACCATCCTATGCTGCCTAACTTTGCTTTCCCCTGTCACCACTTTGCAGTCTCCAATCCAGAGTAACAACAATCTAGGAGGAGTAAAGAACAGACAGTAAACAGAGGAGGAGTTTAAAAGCCAAGAAAGGTGTCTGTCAGTTAGCTTACAGGACTATATTTCCCCTAACCTCAGAACCTCTGTATCTATAACTCCTTTTCAGAAAAAAAAATTACAAACAGCATCTTACAAAGGAAGCTTGACTATAACTGTGTACCCCAACATTACATAACTCCCCGCACACCATAAATACCTGTCACCTTATTACCCAGACTGTGCATCTCTTAGCAAGTCACTTAGCCATACAAAATTCTCAAATCACATCTGAAAAGAGGCTCTTGTGCCAATTGCGTTAACAAAAGTCAGTAATAAATAAGTAAAATAAAGACAGAGGTTCCTATAGCTGTGAGTATAGCTAATTTATGATTGCACAAGAAGAGGTATAATCTTTTCTGGAATGTCTGCAAGGCTGTCTATCCTATCTGGAGGAAAACTGTGATAGAAATAATACCTATACTACTACTTCTTATGGCTTTTCCCAGTTAGGGGTCGTCACAGCGGAACAACGGTCTGCAGAACAATTGTGGTGAATTGTAGGCATACGTTTGACTTTGGTTTGATTGAAGGCTTGAAGAAGTGTGAACAAGGAAAGGATTAAAATCATGACTCTTCTTATTTTGTTTTGTTTTTTTATTTTTATAGGTTTTGTATAGATTCAGAACTTCTACCAACAATGTAAACACTGATCCATCAGGCATAAGCAGATAACTGATAAATACATAAAGTACATATCAGACTGGTAAAAGTTATAAACCTAAAACACCAATAATTATTCTAACTATATGCATATAAGAAATGTGATGCAAGGTTTCACCAAGACTGTTATCTGGCTAAAACAACAAACTAGATTGTTATAAGAAAGTTTACACGCCTTATGCCATTCTACATAACTTTTCCCAGTGTATTACACATCACCGCCAAATTCACTTTAACTCTAAACTATTACTTCCCAACTTCTCATCCAGTAAGTGGAAGGAATCCCATTTACAAATAGCTGTCATTCTTTTGACATGATTGAGTATCGGACTTGCTGTGTTAGAATATGACAGAAACAAATGTTGTGAAGCAATGAATGTGTTGAAAAGAACTATCATTTGTAAGGCCCATATCCTGTACACTTTAGGAAGTAGCCCAAGAAGGTTTTTGCAGAGTGTCATCCACACGTCAACATCATGTTATCCACCTTTGTAGCTGAGAGATTGCTAATTGTCTGTCAACCTTCTACACTGGCACTTGATCTGGCATAACTAGAAACTATGTAGCAGATCAGGAAACTGTATCCAAATACTGTGCAAGCAGCCTACTGCATGAGACCTTTTCTATAACTGAGCTCAGACCCACAGTAACCCCATTGCTAAAATAAAAATATTTTCTCAAAGTATGTGAATGGCTTTGTGTAGTACAATAACTTCAGACAGTGGGCAGACACATATTTGCCACACTCCTATCCAAAAATCTAGGCATAAGTTTGCTAAAAGTTGGCAAACATTATCATGGGAAGCAATTTGATTGTTATTGACATAAGAAGAAAGGTACTGAATGAATCACAGACAGTAATAGCAGTAGTAAGGGGCACGAAGCTTGTTCTCTGTTATTGATGGCAAGGGTTTTATTGACTAACTGCATATGGCCAGTCGAAAGGTGGATGTCACTCAGGAGGGGAGGAGATCAGTTGGGTAACTGGTAAGTCTGAAATAAAATTATTACCACATGCCACGCCTCAAATGCATCTGCTCTTTTAGTTTGGTGGGAAAGTCCTACCTAAAAGGCTAAGGGATTCTTTTGACCTGACCGCAGTCACAGACATTATATTGACCACTTTCGGCCATCTAACACTGTATAAATGCGTGTGGAGAGTTAAGGAGGAGCACCAGGAAAATTAAATAGTTAAGGCTGCATCACTAAATGTTGTTGGAAGCCAAGACCCCATATGATGCTCTTTAGTAGTGTATATCACAGACACTTGGCTTAGCTGAAAAGTTGCAGTCCTTATGTTCAGGTTTGTGAGAGTTGATCAGTGGGTGTTCTTAATGTCTGGACCCAAATGGGAATGAAGCCTTTACATGGCAACATCTGTAGAATCAATGAGGTCATGCAGGCCTTAGAAAGGGAACTGCAGTGGATACTAAGCTCTGGCCCAGTCTCTGCCAACCTCAGATCATCAGTGAACTTTACTCATTGACATCACAGAGGTTAAAACCCAGTGCAGACTGGAGGATTGGTGGGTAGGAAAGGAGAAAAAAGCTAGAAAGGTGAAGATAGGGAGGAGGAGGAGAAAAGGTAAAAGTGGCAAAGCTCTCACCTTGAAAATAGTATGAATAAAGGAAAAGTGAGGCAGCGAGAGAGAATTTTTTTTTTAGGTGAATTGAAGAGGCATTGTCAGACCCCACTCTGATGGACCTCCTACATAACCACAAAACAAAGAGCACTAGAATTAACCATTCGAAAGGCTTAAAACTTGCATGAGATATAAATATGACCTGCTGGGGAGATAGGTATGTATCCCAGAGACTACTGCATCTATGTACCGGCTCCCCATCCATGTGAATACAAGTTCCTCCCTAACCCAATTCAAGTGCAACTTGGACAATTGGATGGGAAACCGGAAACTCATCCCTGGTTTGGCACCTATGTCTCTAATGGACACAGTTAATCTGTAAATG